>NC_044905.1:55766635-56068030 GCF_001633185.2 Quercus lobata | reverse complement strand
GTTTGATGCCAAGAACGAAGTTTGGCTCTGATACCATGTTAAACATATATTAGCCCAATGTAATAGGCCCAAGCCCAATCCTGCTTGTACTAGTAGTCTAGGGTTTAGTCGCCTATATATACTTATGTTAGGGTTTATTGTAACACAGGAGGTTAATGTACTACACTCTCATACAATAAAGATGTAGCCCTTAAGGGATTCCTCCGTGGATGTAGGTCGTAAGGCTAAACCACGTAACCCTTGTGTTCTTAGTATTCCTCTTCTATGCTTCCTCTTCCGCATTCACTCTAGCATACATAACATGGTATAACACATCTCTATGCTAATATTTAACAACATTATCACGAATTTTTCCCATTAATTCATTGAAAGGGACTACTCTACATATAAGTTGTGGCAAAAATGATATCTAGCTGCAAATGGATGTTCATTCCCTTTTTCTCCAGGTGAACCGTTTCATGACCCAAACAACTCTATTCCAATCAAATACTGTCAAAAAAATTATCTGTTTCAAGTCTATGATTAAATATGTGTAACGCAATGGTTTTTAACTAGTCTATAATATTAATAACAATAACAGGATTCCCATTTCTCAAAAATAAAAAATAAAAAAATAACAAGATTCCCCTTTGATCTGCTCAAAAAAATAATAATAATAGAATTCTATGTTTGGATTCCAACATTTTATGTATTAAAATATCCTTACACAAATTCTTAAGCTCTCTAAAATACCCCTATTTTTTAGTTAAATACTATAATCTTAAATTTGAAAACACAAACTGGTTAAAAGAGTAATTTACTATTTTTAAAAAAATTTCTATGTTTTTAGTTTTTATTTTTACTATTTTTTTTATCTTCTACAATCTGAACTACTACTTTTAATTTTAAACTCAAATTTCAAAATTTTATCAACTTTCACACAAAGAAAGATCCTAAAAACTAGGACACTATTTCTGTCTCACTTTTAAACATTATGACACTAAACCTGAAATTAAAAAATAATATGATGTGATGAGGCTAATTTTAAAATAATACTATGATGCGTGTCATCCAGCCAAAACATTACCAATAAATTTGCTAAGAATTTTAAATAACTTAAATATTAAAGCAAAATCATTCCTCATAAGAAAGTGTAAGGACTCAATTCGTAACGACCCCAAAATGATATTGGGTTCGTACGTTAAGGGCCCAAACAATATAATTTGTAGAGAGTGGGTTTGTAAGGCTAGGCCTTGGTCACCGGACGATGGTTGGTCGTGGTGTTCATACGGAAATAATCCATGTTCTCTCGAGAAGTCTCTCTCCTCGGTACGGCCTGGGAGGCTCTGGTCCTTAGCCTTTTTCCCAGCCGCCTCCTTTTGGATTGCTTACTTCTCCCTTTATATTAGCCTGTACCCCTCATCCAACGTCCACGTGTAGATTCGACTTTCCAGGACTGATACTTGTCCCATCAGCCCATACCCAAAGTGGTTAGGGATGGTCGTAAAGCTGAAGAGTATGGTCCTGTCAGGTGCAAAATGCTTTATTGCAGTATTGGCAGCCTTTTACTCGGGCCGCTCCTGCACTGTGCTCGCCCATTCTTTTAGGGGCACTATGAGATGCCAAGCACAAGATCGTCCTCAGCCATATCCTTAGGCCGTTCTGGACTTCCATTGTGCGCCCTCGGCAATATCTCTCCTTGGCCCAGGCCTTGGGCCTTAATATAAAATGGGCCGGGGTTATAAATTCTCTAACCCCACAGAAAGTAAAAAAGATTATATTGTCGAAAGCCCTTTTTTGGATTAAGAAAGGAGTAGAACTTTCTATTTATAATGGACCAAGTAAGCCAATTATATTTTACGTGACTACAAGATTAATTACTTAATTTTTTTTTTTTTTTTTTAGAATACTAAGTATTTTTAACACACACACGGGAAGAGAGGAGATGGTTTATTAAAGAAACTTATAGTGGTGTATATCCAAAAAGGCCTAACTCTTGGATATACAGCATATACTTTAAACCTCTTTAACTCACATTCTTTTTCCAATGTGGGATTAATATTCATTTTTAAGTGGTCATTATTGTTCCCTAAAAAAAAAAAAAAAAATTGTGGTCATTATTGGTTTAGCTCAAATTTTGGGATTTTTGGGAGCTCAATCTATAATATATATATATATATATATATATATATTTCTGTGTGTGTGTGTGTGTGTGTGTGTGTGTGTGTAAAATTTTATATATTACTAAGAATGTTTTTAAAGTTTTAAGGAGCATATAATGTGACTTTGTCTCTGACTAGATCTCACTTTATAATATATATATATATATATATATATATATATATATATAAAATACTATATAAAAAAAAGTTGGGTTTAGAAGTCGAGATTGTGTCAAATCGCTACCGTCACTAATTAGTAAATTAATTTTATATATATATAAAATAAAAAAAACTCACGTTTTGACTGAAGGATAATATTTTAAAATAATTTATAAAAAAATTAAATTCTATTCAAACTAAAAGTCTATTATTAAAATTTTCTAAACTTAAATTTACCCAACTCACGTTTTTGTTTTTTTCTTGAAGTATAATAAATTTTGGACTTAGAAACCGTGGTTAGGTTAAATGACTACTCTTACTAATTAGTAAATTAATTATATATAAAAAAAACAATTCACATTTTGACTAAAGGATATAAGATTTAACAATAATTTAAAATAAGATTGAACAATAAATTAAAACAAATTTAAATTATATTCAAACTAAAAGTCTATTAGCAAAAAATTCTAAACTTAAATCCTACAAAACCCACGTGTAGGGGTGAAAGGCCCAAGGGCCCCTATCTATGTATATATTGGGCCAGGGGCCCAATTCAAGGACAGCAAGTAATCCGAAGACGATTAAACACTTTCATAGGAATCCATGTTAGTAAGTGAAGAGGTGAAGTCTAATCATGATCACCTTAAAGGGCGGTCCGAGGAGGAATGTTACATCGACTGAACAAAGACGAGGTCAGAAAATGTGGTTTGCCATCAAGAGCAATGTTCCAAACCATTCTATGAAAGAGGATAAGTATCAGGAAGGAACAGGACAGAGGAAAGCTATGAAGTATCTAAGGGAAAGCTGCAACCCACCGCATTGAATGCTCTGCAGTTAACTCTCTGGTTGCATTAATGAGGAAGTGATACCTGAATAGTAGTTTTCAGCCTTACAGCTACTACCCAAAGACTTCAGGAAGGTGCTGATGGGACAAGGATCAACACCAACAATCTGATCTGCACGTGGAGGGTAGAGATGAAAGGGGAAGATAGTATAAAATAGAAGAGATACCTTGAGAGAAAGGGATCGGAGAATTGAGAAAGAAACACTGTAGCAATTAGAGCTATATTTGTAACCAACTTCAAGTGATATATACAAGAACTGATCTCCTCGGACTATGCCGAGGACAATTTTCCTTAGATAAATCCAATCTACTTTCAATTTGTTGTCATCTGGATCCATTGTAACTGTCATCCAACTCATTAGAATTTAGTTTTTCAACCAACTCTCTACAAATTCATTGTACTGGGCCTTTTGGATCTAAATCCTTTTATCATTTGGGCTTAGGATCCGAATTGCGTTCTTACACCACGTTTTTGTTTTTGTTTTTTTTTCTTCAAGTATAATGAAAGTTGAGTTTAGAAGTCAGGGTTGGGTCAAGTGACTACTCTCACTAATTAGTAAATTAATTTTATTAAAAAAAATAAAAGTAGCTCACGTTTTGACAATGAAATAAGATTTAACAATAATTTAAAACAAATTTAAATTCTATTCAAACTAAAAGTCTATTATCAAAAATTTCAAAACTTTAACAATAATTTAAAACTAATTTAAATTATATTCAAACTAAAAGTTATTAAATAAAATTCTAAACTTAAATCCCCCACAACCCACACTTTTTTTTCTTCAAGATGCATCTTATTAAATTAATATTTTAGGATTCAAATCTTTTAGAGTTTTTAGCGTACTCTACCAGGTAGAGTTTTTTAAATTTCCATCATTCTTTTAAAAATAAATGGTTGAGATTATACCACATCATCAATCCATTACATTCTTAAATTTGTCTTTCAAAAAAAAAAAAAAAAATGGGAGAAAAGAAAAGAAAAAAGTACTACTATCCATGTAGGACTACTATACGAGTCTAATAAAATCTCCTTCTTCTTTTTTCTTTTTCTTTTTTTTTATTTTATTTTATTTAAATCTTCAAAAACAAAAGCTCTCCTACAGTCCTACTTGAATCAAGGGCAAAATCAAATCATCCATGTATGTTTATTGGAAGAGCAAATAAACCATATAAGTAAAATCAAATCATCCATGGCTGTTTGTCAAAAGAGCAAAGAAACCCATATGTGGGGGCTTTTGATTCATTTTCCCTACTCTTGAAATCAAGAGATGGAACTGTAACCATAATTTTATTTTATTTTATTATTATTATTATTTTTAAGGTGGATTCTTGAGAGCCAAGTTGATCAAAGCAACAAGTGCTTAACAACTATCCACATACGATTTAATTTTGAAGAGATAAACTTTGGAGAATCTGGATTCAAATAGGAGTGCTTAAGCATTGATGAATTTTGAGTTTTTGCAGCTTGTTAGTTTAACGTTAAAAGGAGTTTTTTTTTTTTTCTTTTTTTTTTTTTGAAAGATAAATTTAGGGATTTATTAATGGATTAATGATATGGTGACATCTTAGCCATTTATTTTTAAAAGAATGGTGGAGATTTAAAAAACTCTACCTGGTAGAGTATCCTAGGAACTCTAGAAGATCTGAATTATTTTTATTAGTATATTAAGCTACAAAGCTCTTAACTAAGGGTAAGATTTTTTTTTGATATAAGATAGAATTTCTACTCTAGTCTAATCTAAGTATATATGTGTGTGAAACTCCCTTCTGGAAACTTGAACCCCGACACTTATCCCCCACACCCCACAAGCACTTATACTTATGGAGTGACCATCGCACCAAGGGTGTGCGGTGGTAACTAAGGGTAAGATTTAACAATAATTTAATTTAGATAAAGCTTTATCATCTAAATTTTAGAAATTTAAATTCTACTCCAACTAAAAGCCTATTACCAAAATTTTTAAAACTTATATACATTCAATAAATTAATTATATATCTTTTGTTAGGATATATTTCCTCAATTAAGGGATAATATTTAAAAACTATTTAAATTAGGTAAAATTTTATCATTTAAATTCTATTCAAACTAAAAGTCTTTTATAAAAAATTTATAAAATTTAAATCTCACACAAAAACCCACGTTTTCTTTCTTAAAGAAACTCACGTTTTGACTAAGGGATAAAATTTAAAAATAATCATATTTTTTATTTTGATTTTTTCCCTCAAGTTGCATGTTTTAACAATAATTTAAAATAAATTAAATCTTAAATAGAAGACTATTATAAAAAAATTTGTAAACTTAAATCTTACACAAGACACGCTTTTATTTTAGTATAATTTATTATTACTATTTATTTAATAATTTAGTTTTAATTATTTTAAATTTTTTTAGCTTAAATATGAATCCTCATCAAGCCATGCATTACACGGGAATTATCTATATATATATAGCCAAAGCTAAGTGAAAATCAAATTAAATTCTAAATTGGAGTCTAATTTTACGCCACATATCTCAGCTAATTTTTTAGATTTGTGTATTAAGTTAATTATTAGGTGCTAAAATTAAAGAGTTTAAATTCAATTAGATTCTAAATTGAATTTTAATTAGAGTTCAATTTTGCGCCTTGTGTCTTATCAAATTTTTTAATTTTTGTGGCAAGTGAATTATTTGGTGCAAAAAACGAACAATCTAGATCCAATTAGATTCTAAATCATGATGCAAGTGTTCTGCTAGATTTTTTTTGATCTTATTTGATTTTGTATTCTTATGTTTTTTGTGTTTTTGGAGGAGAGAGACATAAAAGTGATGCAAAATTACATATTTAACCTTATTTTTAACAGAAGTGGGTCACAGAACTCTAATTGAGCTAACCTTAGGTGGCTAAAGTGTCAAATTTTAAACCACAGATAGGCAACTTAAATTTCAGCCAAACCACAAGTGGGTAAATTGCAATTTGACATTCTTTTTCTTTTTTCTTTTTACATCAATCCCAACCAAACTCAAAAACTCATCATCTCAGTTCTAAAGTGTTGGGTTAAAATAGCTTGACCCCAGTTAATTAATTCAATTACCCAAGTTGATTAATTAGGTTTAATTGCATGCAAATCGTAAAAGCACTAACAAATCACCAAATAAACTAAATGCAACAGAAATTAAATTGACATGGTGATTTGTTGACAAATGGAGAAAACCTCTCACAAGGCAAAAACTCCACAGAGTGATTTTAAGTTCACCAATCCTAAGAATACACTAATCAACAATTAAGCGGTTACAAGTATAAGGAATCTTACCACTACCCTGGCCTATTCTAAAATATCAACCTACAGTTGAACCTTCACTTCAATACCATATTGAACTTGATCTTGTAGTAGCCTTCTTTCCCTTGATGCACAAATCTCCAATTTGTGACTAACGCTTTGCATAGATCACTCTAGCAACATTGAACGATGTTGTTGGCTGCAAAGTTCTTCACTTCATTAACAATGAAGATCAGGAAGCACTTAGTTACAAAACCCTATGGCGTACAAATGCAGTAGCTTCTCACAAAGAAAATAAATCTCTAAGTCTCTATATCCGTATATGATGGCTCTTAAAATAAGCCTTATATATGTCTAGCATTGTGAGAAAAAAAACCCTAAACAAATACACAAGCTTGGGCCGGATTTTAGATCTGGAAAACTGAAAATCGTAATTCTTGATAGATCGAGCTGCTATCGAGCTATCTATCAAGTTTTACATTAAGTCTCATTAGCATGCATCTGTTGAGCTATTTGTTGAAACTTAGTGAACAGTTTTTTTTTCACTTGTTTCTTAGATTAATCTTCATGTCTTTTAATACGAACACTTGATATGTTTTGAACAACATAATTCTTGATGTATTAAACTCATCTTAGATCTATCCAATTACAAGTACAGTGCATTTTGTCAAAGGATTAACCAATTACATAAAATACGACCTTAACATAAAGAGAACATCTCTTAATGTCTCTCAAAAACTCTCCCTCTCACTTTTGCAAAATCTAAGATCAGAATTCTCTCTTTTTTAATTATTTTAAACTTTTTATGGAAAAATAAAAAAGTTCCCAACTTTTTTGACATTTTTTTCTATTCCCCTTAAAATGTTTCCAAAAATGGATGATTAATGAGTACTTTAAGGATGTACATTAATCAGACATTAAAAAAGACTCTTGTGTATTTTTGTTTGTTGTATTAAGGTCCGCTCCCTATTATTTATGGGGTAATTAATATCACATGTCTAACCTCTTCAGTCTTTGCAGCTTTCATAATTAGTTCTAGCAGCAGTGGAGCTAGATTATTTGATATTTGTTGCTACTTGTTGGTAGTCTAAAGCCTGATGTGTTCACATTGTCTAAAGTCTCTGACATCATCTCGTGCAGCATCTGAGAGAGAATGGTAGTTGTGGAGAGGAAGAAGAAGGCTAATCTAGAGTTTTGAGAGAGAAAGACCTCTCTAGATTTTCAATCTTAGAGAGAGAAAGCATCTGAGATTTGGGTTTTAGAAATAGATTAGTTTAGAAGTTAGAACCAAAATGTATTTGGGTTAGATAATTTGGTTCATCCGGTTTGGTTTGATGACTAAATATGCTGAGTCATTTTTTTTAATAGTTGTCATGTATTTATAATTGGGTGCTATTTGATGGAGGACCACCTCATTTGTCCACCCAGGAGGGCTAACAATTTCTCCAGGTTGGTTTTTCTTAGGACAACGTACGCTTGGCGATGGAGAAATTAAAATTCAAAAAGTCTGCAAAGACTATCAAGAAGTCTCAATCAATTACCCCAATTCTCTCTCAAACAAAAATTTTACTATTTTCACTTATAATTTTCTCTTATTTTATTCAACGGTTGAAATTGAATGGTTCTTTTTCGAACTTTCTTGAGAGCAATTGCATCAATCCTGTTCTTGACTATCTAATTCAATGATGTGTTCTACGCGAAAGTCCCACTACGCAGAGCTTCATTTAGACCCACAATGTACAAAAAATTTATAAATAAAATATAGGTTCACAAACTTATTTTTCACCACAACTTTGTCTAGAAATTTTGAGAGGGAAGGAAAAATGATGAGTTTATGGGGAAATGGTAAGCAATAATTCAAAGTCTTGTGAGAAGTTTACAAAGAACTAGCTTCCCAATTGCATTAAACTTACTATTAATTTTTTCTTAAGGATTGATCAAGGTAGCCCTAAGGCCCATAACTATAAAAGCCTTAAAATTATTCTTAAAAAAAAAAAAAAAAGCCTTAAATTTGTTTAATGATGTTCAAACTTTATTCCAAACCCTTGCATTCTATTTTTATTTTTTATAATTTAATAGTTGGGGTTGTAGGATTTAAAACGCATGTATTGCTTAAGATCTTGAAGAGTAGTTATTTTTTAGCTAAAACTTTCAAATTTTAATTTTACCTGCACTTAGGATCTCAAATTGTAAAATGTTAATTTTAAGAGACCAAATGAAAGTACTTAATTTGCTTGAACAAGGTCTTACATATTCTTCATTCATTTGTATAAAGTTAGACAATTTGATAGTTAATATAATTTGATGATTACATCAATGGATAGGAAAGAGTTGAACCCTATATGTGTTCGTTGAAAACATTAGAAAGTATCAGTTGAACTATAAAACTTTTGGCAGATACTTTCAAGGGCTAAAAGCCTAAACCCCAATAATACCAGGATTTAAACCAAATAGAAAGAAAAAACAATACACCGAAATCTAAGGGTATGTTTGGTAATTGTTTTTTCTGTTTGGTAATTGTTTTTTCCCCTTATTTTTTGTTTTCAAAAAAAAATTTCTATTTTTGAGACTAAATAACTTGTTTGGCAACCTAAAATGGACAGAAAACAAAAACTGTTCTCAAAACTCAATTTGTGAAGGAAACTGAAAACATGCAAAAGGCTGTTTCAATTTCTAATTTTCAAAAGTCAATGAAAACACGCATTTAATTTAATGAACTTGTCTCATTTAATGAGTTAGCATTAGAGTTCAAATCCTAGTAACAATATATTTTAGTATTTTCTATTTTTTTTTTCAAAAAACTATCTTTTTAATTTCAGCTAACCAAACATGTTTTTTATTTCAAAAATACAAGAAATTGTTTTTTCTTTATATTTTCAAAAATAAGTTTTTGAAAATAGAAAACAAAAACTGTTACCAAACATAATCACCTTTTCTTATTATCTAAAATACAACAATATTTATCCCAAAAAAAAATGTACAGATCAAAGATTAAAAAAAATGTTAAACAAACACTTTAAGGATTCAAAAGTCAACAAAAACCATGATTCAAAATTAAAAAGAAAAGAAGGAAAAAAAATCGGAGCTAGGTTAAAATACATACTTTCTTTTTCTAATATTTAAAACACAAAAACCATATTTCCAAAAATTATAAAACAAGGAAAAGAAAAAAAAATGAAACAAACAATTTATGGCCCAAAACCTAACAAACCCATGATTCAAATTAAAAAAGAAAAACAATATCACATCAAGTTCCAAAATTTCTCCCTCTAAAAAATCCAAAACATAAAATGCATCTAAAAGAATTTATTAATTATTGAAAAGAAAGGAAAAAAAAAAAAAAAACACTTAAAGAATGCCCCCACATCTCCAAGATGTATATAGGCATTTGAATCGTGGGACTACCTGCCCTGGAGTCCGGAGATCATTACCCTTGAACTTCAAAGGACTAGGAAACCCAGTTGGCAAGTGACCTTCTTTACAAGGTCGGCATTGTCTTTTGCCTAAAAATTGGGCCCATTCATGGATGATGTTCGTTTCATCATCTATGCTTTTAGCGCCCGAATTGGTGTTATTTAATCTCGTAACTCATTAATTGAATTAAATAAGTCACATGACTAGTAAATAAGTCATGTGAATAAATCACATCAAAAAAAAAAAAAAAAAAAGTAATGTGAATAAAAGTGTACGTGGATTGTCATTGGATTGCCACATATGGATTGGGGGAGAATTTTGTCCTTCCATAATAGATGCGCTCCCAATTTAGTTTTCTCCTCTGTAGTTATGTGTCTTATAATTGGGTTGTTTATCATTTAATTTGATTTGAATTTTTTTACAGAACTCAGGTTTTCAACTAAAAAAATTAGGTAAAACATTATTGATTTTAGGACACTGATGGGATAAACCTTGTTGTGGCTAGCTCAAACTAAACACTGATGGCTCATCCATGGGGAATCCGGGATTAGCTGGTGGTGGAGGACTCTTACGAGATGCAAATGGCAACTGGATGGGGGGTGTTGCTAGAAGAATTGGTACAACAAACAGCTTCACTGCCGAGCTTTGGGCCCTTCGAGATGGCCTACTTTTATGTCAACAAATGAATGTCCAAGCTGTGATTATTGAACTTGATGTTAGAGCTATTGTGGATGTTTTCAATCATCAAGCTAGAGCCAACACTGTTGTGTCTTCAATTATGGATGACTGCAGGTTTTTAGCTACTCAAATCCCTCAAATGAGCATCAGACACATATATAGGGAAGCAAACAGGAGTGCTGATTGGCTTGCTAAATTAGGCCTCATGTTAGATTCTGATTTTGAGTTTTTTGCTAATCCACCTGTGGATCTTTTTTCTATTTTGGAGGCTGATTGCCGTGGGCTGTACTGCTAGAGGCAGTGTACTGAATCTGTTTTCTCTGTTTAGTTTTAATGAAATTCCACTTTCTACCCAAAAAAAAAAAAAAAACGAGGGAATTAAAAACACAATGAATTACTGGAAAAAAAATGCAGAACTATTCATATGCAGCACAATGAGGGTAACACATTATGCTTTTAGCGTGCTGGACATCTTTATCAGCAGCAAGTCTAATGTAAAAACTAATTATAGTTTTTAGCAGTTTGAGTTGACATTTGCAGATTTTTCAATAAAAAATTTTTGTAAGAATAATGGTCTGGTGTCAAAATTTTCAGTCTTAATGTGCTAGTCTCTTAGATCAGCCATATATGTCATGGCGATCAAGTATGAGTGTAGGACAAGTATGGTTTATCAAGATCTCTAGTGATGTGTTCAAAATTTTAAATGGCATATACTTAAGTTCTTCCAAAAATAATTTGAATGTTATTGTAAACTGAGATTTCTTATAGATTTATGTGTTTGTTTGTTAATTATAAAAACTGATTCTATTGTTAATGTCATACAGAAACTAATTTTAAGATATTTCATATTTCAGATAGCCAGTAGAAGTATTCAATCACACGATTTTTGTTTTTTAAAGCAAATGCCCCTGTGGTGATTTTGTTGTTGTCATTGGTGTAATTTTTTTAAATACTGTCCTTTGGCGCCTTTTATTCATATAGTATGCAAACACTTGGCTTTATCAACATCCAGACTGAGCAATTTCATCAACAGATTCTCCCCCAATCAAACAATATTACACACACAAGAAATTAATTAAATTAACTTTATGCCAACCTCTGGATGTTGTTTTTATGGCATGAAGATCATCTTTATGCCAAGCTCGTCCACCTTTTAAATAAACTTCACTCCCATGATCTAGTAAGATGGGCATTATAATCAAAACATTAACGTTTGATCATTTTGGTTCTGAGGCGAGAGTAGAAAAATCCAGCAAAAGAGATGGCTAAAGCTACTCCAAACTTCAATAAAAGAGGTTTTATATCCCTCTGCTCTTTCACCATCATCATTCAAAAACCTCTACCTATAGCTAAATTCATGAATCCCCACACAAACACAGAGATCACAGGTCCTCTTCTTCATCATCATCCATCTATATGCTCAAAACAAAACCATATGACCTATGTCAGATTAGTCCACATACCCAAATCAAGAAAATCCATGTGACCCATATTACTAAACCATTAATGAATAAAAAATATCAAATTTAGTAAAAAACCTTACTAGTTTATGTTAAATTCAAGGACCAAAATTAGAAAGATTCCTTAAAACCAATACAAGTTAGACCCAGAAAGGATAAAAACAAAAATCAAATTTACACACAACTAATTTCAGTTCATGCTAATCACAGATAAATAAAAAGATTATGCATACCCAGCAACAACATCTCTACCATCCATTTCCAATTAACACCAAAATAATCCAATAAGAACAATAAAAAACAGGTTAGACCCAAATAGGATAAGAAAGAAATATAAACATCAAATTTAAGAACTAATTTTAGCTTATGCTAATAATAGACAAAAGAAATAGATTATACATTCCAAGAAACAAGAACATATATAAAACCCATTTCAAACTAACAAAATATAATCCAATAAAAACAAAAAGTAAGGAAGACCCTTTTCAGTTTATGCTGATTCTAGATAGAGAGAGAGAGAGGGTTTACCAAAAAGAGACCGTTACAAAAAGCATTGAACCAGGGTGGAACAACAGAACAGTAACGTTTTGATGTTGTCTTTGGTTTCTGTTTCTATTAAGTAATTGCGGTAAGTTGACTGACTTTTCTCTCCCCTGTAGGAGCTTTACCTCTCTCATGTGAGTGCGTCTTTCTCCCATAGCTTTTAAGTTGTGGGGTTTTCTCTTTGGCTATTCAGAAGTGTTTGTCTGAATATGGTCAAGTACTGAGCGTTAGTCATGGAACAAGCTATATTAGATGGTTTACAGAACTCGCAGTTAACCAAAGAAGAAGAAGAGAGCATCCAGATTTCAGCTTATAGTAGAGCCGATCTGCTAGAGGAGTGTCATCTTAGTCAGTTTGGTAAGCTTTTATCAAACCGACAGCAAAATCAACGTGCTCTAAAAAGCACCTTAAGATCTGCTTGGAAAATAGGATCTGATTTAAGGATAGTAGATGTTGGGAATGATATTCTCCAGTTCAAGTTCAGTTCTAGATATCAAATGGAGTGGGTGGAGAAGAACGGCCCGTGGAATTTTGCTAACAATCTTCTCTTGCTGTGCAGATGGAAAAAAGGTATGTCAGCTGCAAATATAGTGTTCTCACACTCACCTTTTTGGGTTCAAGTATGGGGTGTCCCATTTGAGCTGATGACAGAGGATACTGCAAGAGATATTGGGAATAGGATAGGCATTTTTCTGGAGGTAGACAAAAGATCTTGGCAAGCTGATCAAGCTAAGTACATGAGGGTTAGGGCTGAGTTACCTCTGGACAAACCTCTTCGCAGAGGAGGCTACCTTGATGGGTACGGAAGGGGAGAAGTTGTGGGTTACTTTCAAATACGAAAGGCTTCCTATGGTGTGCTACATTTGTGGTAGGCTTGGCCATGATGATAGGCACTGCGTGGCCATGGAGATGAGGCAGGTGACAGAATATCAATATGGTGACTGGATTAGAGTTGCTGGAGGATACAAGGGAGGTCAGAATATAACAAAACCGGGAAGGGAAGAGCGCCGACCATCGAGCAATGAGAGCGGACGAACCAATATTCCACCGGCGACGGCGGAGAAAGCAAGGTTTGAGGAATGTGACGGAAGCAAAAAGCATGAAGGGGGCAAGGCAGCAAAAAAGCAGGGGTCCTGGGGTGACGTAGGCGATGATGACAGATTAGGGAGTTAGACAGCTAGTCGCCTGAGTGGATGTGACAATACTGAGGTAAGCTCGGCAATTACAGAGAAGGAAGAAGCTTCACGACCCACTAGGAAGAGTTTGAATTTTAAAAAACTTCACAATAAGGATAACACGTCAAAAGATGGGCACTTAGTGGTGGGCTTTAAAGCAAGAAATGGGCTTGAGGAGCCTGAAGTCACAAGCCCAGTTAAGTCTATTATAGAAGTTTCGGCACATGAAGAGGAGGGCTACTTGGACGTGGGCTCTAAGAAAAATATAAAACCCAAGGCCGAAGGAAATTTAAAAAAGCTTGCAAGGGAGAAAGGTCTAGTTGATGTGATTATGACGGGCCAGGAAAGAATAGTTGGTATTAAGAGAGTTGGAGAGCTGGAGAAATTAGAAGCGGAGGAAAACAGGAAGACTAAGAAGAAGTATGAGCAAAACACTAAGGAAATGGTGGTGGTTGCTGAGCAGCACCGCCGAGAGCCATGATGGCCTTATGCTGGAACTGTCGGGGGCTTGGGACCCCCCGGTCAGTTGGAGCGCTACACAATCTGGTGCAGCGCTGGGATCCCGAGGTGATCTTCTTAATGGAAACAAAAAAGAAGATTGCTGGTATGAAGAAGGTAAAGCTGAAATTGGGTTTTGTTAATGGTTTCTATGTTCAAAGACAAGGGAGAGGAGGCGAATTGGCCATGTTTTGGAGGAAAGAAGTCAATCTAGAGATTAAGAGTTATTCGAAGTACCATATCGATGTAGTAGTAACAGAGGAAGCTTTTGGTTTCAAATGGAGGATAACAGGCTTTTATGGTCATCCTGAAACACATTAGAGGAAAGAATCTTGGCGGTTCCTGAACACGCTGAATAGTCAATTTCGGCTGCCTTGGCTTTGTTTTGGTGACTTCAATGAAATCCTCTCTCAAGAAGAAAAGTTGGGAGGAGCTTCAAGGCCACAACATTAGATAGAAGCTTTCAGAGACATTGTCAATAAGTGCGAATTTATAGATTTGGGTTATTCTGGTTTTAATTTTACCTAGTGTAACCAACAAGAGGGGAATAACAGAATTTATTTGAGGCTGGATAGGGCTTTAGCTACTCAGGATTGGTTAGAGCACTTCCCAAGAGTAAGAGTGCAGCATCTAGAAGATACAACGTCTGATCATTGTCCTATCCTTCTTACCGATTCAAACAGCTCTCATGGGCATGGAAAACGTAGATTCTTTTTTGAAGCTATTTGGGCCAAACGGTCTGATTGTAAGGAGTTGATTGAAGAGGTATGGAGGGCAAATACGAACCTCCATGATCCAAGCAGCTTCAGTACTGGTCTTAAGAATTGTGCAAACTCTTTGTCTAAGTGGGGTAAGTCTGCCTCTGGTCAGATTCCGAGAAAGATAAAAGAAAAGCAAGCTACTCTAAGTGAGCTACCCAAAAAGGATACGGCAGGGCAAAATGGGGCTGAAATCAATAGGTTAAGGAAGGAAATTAATACCTTGTTGGATGATGAGGAGTTGTGGTGGCAACAAAGGTCAAGGGTGCAATGGTTGGGGGAAGGTGATCGTAATACAAATTACTTTCATCATCATGCTTCAGAGAGAAGGCACAAGAATACAGTAGTCGGTTTGTGGAATGATGAAGGTGCATGGTGTGAAAGTAAGGAGAGTATAATCAGGACAACAATTAACTACTTTGAAGATATCTACACTTCCACTCACTCAACACGTGTGGAGGAGGTAACTGACCTGATCCCTACCAAAGTGACCACGGAAATAAACGCTACACTTACTCAGGAGTTCACTGTCAAGGAAGTCAGAACAGCTTTAGGACAAATGCACCCGACCAAAGCGCCTGGCCCAGATAGTATGTCAGCTTTATTTTATCAGAAATATTGGGATATTGTAGGCCTTGATGTTGCTAATATGGTGTTAAATGTACTTAACTCGAATGCATATATAACTGATATCAATAACACTTACATAACTTTTGTTCCTAAAGTGAAAATGCCTAATAGAATGAAATATTTTCGTCCCATCAGTCTCTGTAATGTAGCTTACAAACTGCTATCTAAAGTGCTGGCCAACCGCCTCAAAATTGTGCTGCCCCAAATAATCTCTGAAAATCAAAGCGCCTTCCTCTCAGAGAGACTAATCACTGACAACGTGCTTGTTGCTTTCAAGCTAATGCATCACTTGGAGCATAAGAAGAGTGGAAATAATGGCTATATGGCGGTTAAGCTAGATATGAGCAAGGCCTATGATCGGGTCGAATGGGATTTTATAGAAAAGGTAATGAGGAGGATGGGTTTTCATGAAAAATGGATTGGATGGGTGTTGAAATGTATTACAACTGTCTCATACTCTATTCTAATTAATGGGGAGGCTCATGGCAACATCTCTCCAACTAGGGGACTAAGACAGGGGAATCCCCTCTCCCCCTATTTGTTTCTCCTCTGTACGGAAGCCTTTTCTGCCCTTATAGATGATGCTAGTAACAGACAAAAGCTCAATGGTGTCTCCATATGCAGGGGCTGCCCTAGTGTCACACATTTATTTTTTGCGGATGACAGCCTGCTTTTTTGCAAGGCTGATAGGAGGGAAGTTAGCAAGCTTTTGGAAATCCTTGATCTCTATGAGGCAGCTCCAGGGCAAAAAATCAACACAGAGAAGTCCTCAGTGACCTTTAGCCACAATACCTCTCTTGAAACCAGAAATGAGGTCCTGGGCACCTTGGGACCAATGCAAGACTCAAGGTGAGGGAAGTATCTCGGCCTCCCATCAGTAATTGGCAAGTTGAAGAATCAAGTCTTTGTAGAAATAAAAGAGAAGGTGGGGAAAAAACTCTCCGGATGGAAGGAAAAAATGCTCTCAATGGGAGGGAAGGAGATTTTAATCAAAGCGGTTACACAGGCTATACCTACTTATACCATGAGTTGTTTTCAACTCCCAAAAGAGTTATGTGAGGACTTGGAAAGGATGGAAAGGAATTTTTGGTGGGGGCAAAGAGATCAAGAAGCTAAAATGGCTATGGTTAGTTAGGGAAAAATGTGTAAACCAAAAGCACAAGGGGGTATGGGCTTTCGTAACTTACAAGCATTCAATCTAGCAATGTTATCTAAGCAAGCATGGCGAATCCTCACGAATCCTCATTCCCTGATCGCAAGAATATACAAAGCTAAGTACTTTCCCTACAGTGATATCTTAGGAGCAAAGCTTGGTTGCAATCCTTCTTATGCGTGGCGGAGCATATACAATAGCTTAGCAGTAGTTAAGAGGGGTACAAGATAGCGGGTAGGCAATGGTAAAATGATTCACATATGGGAAGATAGGTGGTTGCCTACCCCAACCACCCACAAAATCTGCTTCCCCCAACAAGATATTGAAGATTTTCCAATGGTATCATCACTAATTGACGAGGATACAAGGTGCTAGAAGGTGGACAAAGTGATGAGGTTTTTCCTCCCCTTTTAAGCTGAAACCATTCTGAACATGCCCCTTAGCTACAGTCTACCGGAAGCTAGTATTATGTGGATGGCGAATAAGCGTGGTGTTTTCACTGTCAAGAGTGCATACTATGTTGCTCTTCCCCTTGTAGAAAAATTTGAGGCTGGGGAGTGCTCAACTAGTGACTACAGGACTCGCTTGTGGAAGAAAATGTGGCAGCTAAGGCTCCCTACCAAGATCAGAATTTTTTCTTGGAAAGCTTGCATGGACGGACTGCCTACTAAGCTTAATTTGGCTAAGCGTGCACTGAATATTGAAGCCAAGTGTCCCCTTTGTGAGAAAGCCTTTGAAAGCACTAGCCATGCTCTAATACACTGTGATAAGCTTAGGGGGGTTTGGTGGAATTGGCATACTTGCTCGGTGAACCTATTGGGGAGGAACATCAACTTGGTGGATTTAGCATTGGAAATTCTGGATGCAGGTACCCCACAGGACCTGGAAACCTTCTTTGCAACTGCCTAGTCTGCTTGGCATAACCGGAATAAGGTGGTTCATGAGTCAGGTGGCTTTTCCCCCTCCCAGATTTGGAACATTGCAAAGTGCACCTATGATGATTATAGAGATGCTGTTGCGTGTTGCATTTTGAAACAACAACCACCTGATGTGGGTTGGGTGGCTCCCCCGCCTGAATACTATAAAATAAATGTTGATGGTGCTACTGCGGGGGAGAGGAGTATGTTCTGTGGGGGTGTGGTTATCCGAGATAGCAGGGGCTTGGTGATTGCTACGGGTAGCAAAGTCTTGATTGGAGCTTATGTTGCAGATGTCACGGAAGCACTTGCTGTAGTGGAAGGAATCCGCTTGGCAAAGGAGTTGGAGCTTCTCCAAGTGATTATCGAGTCCGATTCAGTCATGGTGGTTGAAGCCATTAGTGCAGGCAATTGTAATGGAGAGCTGGGTCCGATCGTTCAAGGTTCTCTAGAGCTTCTGCGTTCCTTTAAGAGTTGGAAAGTGAGGCACCTGAAAAGGGAATACAACAAGGCAGCACATGATTTGGCACAAGCTGCTAAGGCAACTGGAATATCTCAACAGTGGAGAGGTTTAGAGCCCCCAATGATTCAGAGGGTTCTTCTAGTGGATAGGGCTAAATGTTAAATTTGGATTTGTCTTCCATGTATCTGCCTCTCTTTGGGCCTTTGTTGTAAGCCAATTTCAGGTTAATGAAATATCCAAGTTCAGTTTCAAAAAAAAAAAAAAAGAGTTTGTTTGTTTATTTAGGCATGTTTCATAAGTTTGATGGAAAAAGACAGTTGGGTGTGAACACAAATCTTGGGTCGTTGTTATGATAGTATTAACAAACACTAGCCACAGATATTTGTCTTACATGTCATGTTTAATATGATGTACAAAATGTAGGTGTGCTAGAGAGAGAAATATATAATATATAAATATTGGTACATAGAAATTGCGAAAATTTGGTTATAGACAGAGGGTTTGTTTGGATACCGCTTATTGCTAAAAACTGAAAAACACTGTAATAAAATAATTTTTAAATGTGTGAATAGTTCTGTGAAACCCAATTTTAAAGAAAAATTTGCTGAAATCCGTACTTGCGGCTCCCGTGAACAGTGCACGGTACCCACAGAAAAAACACAAACACGCATTTTTTTCCTTTTCATCGCAATCCAAACCCAGCTAGAGGGAGAAGATTTTGATTCCAAGTTGAGAAGCAAAGAAAGATAAAGGGGTTAAACTAATAAAAAATAATAAATAAAAAAATGGAAATGCTAATGGATTCCCTTAAGGCACTACTTAACAATCCATTTAAAGAAAGTTATTATGGGAAAAAAAAAATTAATATTTTGATAGTTTTTTTCATTTCTCATAAAAGTGATGTCAAAACTTTCTTAAAATGGATTATTAACGATTGTCCTAAGAGCACTCGTTAGCATGACCCATAAAAAAATAATCAAGATAATTTGGTGGGTTAATTTTAGATGGCCTTGGTACCTAAAACTAATGGCTAATCAATTTATTCGCTATTTATTATTATTATTTAAAAAAAAAAAATTTCCTTCCATTTATCACTATCTTTAGGAATAGGATAAAGAAATTCCGGAAGTTAAACAAGAAACATTTGTTTTATGATATAAATGAAAATAGAAAATTAAATTTGGTTTTTCATTCTTTTTTTTTTCGTTTTTTTAATATCCAATTAATTTATTAGATGGAGTTTAAAATTTTAACTCATCTGAAATTTTTTTTTTTTTAAAAAAAAAATTGTTGTTGAACTGTCAACCAAATTGGCATTCTGAACTTGTTTTAATGGTCCCTAAATTAGTGGGGCTCTTTAGGAATAGGACTCACTTCCCTTTCTTGAGCCTTTAACACCCTCCCCTTTTATTTATATTAATAACAAAGTATTTTAAATTTCTTTAAGAATCACTTATAAATTTAGAATAAAAATACAAAATTTATCAAGTACCAAAACATTTGCAACTACAAATCTCTCTATAACTCATTGAGAAAAAAAAAATTATTACTTAATGTAGGGGTGAAATTTACAAACCAATAGTGGGCTTTGGGCCCTGCGCGGAGTCCAGCCATGACAAGAAGGGAAAACGGGGCCAGAAGATTTCCAGCCCAATCCTGTTGGGCCGGACTTATTTAAGGGGGCGTCCGAGGAGGAGCGCCTCCTTGGACACGCTAGATGGGAGTCCAACGTACACCCTACACACAGTAAGGAACCATCTCGAACAAGAGGAGAATGTTAGGCGTCCAGGAGGCAACCACAGCTGCCGCATTAAATGCAAGGGAGCTACCTTTTCAGCCGCATTAATGTGGAGAAGGCAGGCGAACAGTGTTACATTAGCCAGTGCAACTCACAGAAGGATAAGGGAGATGTCCGATGGGACAGGCACTCAAGTGAAGGTCCAGATGGCTAACAAGTGTAAGGTCCTTATCAATTCAAGGAGGCTATATAAGAGAAGGAAATCCCCAAGAAGAGGGGATCGGAGAATTAAGAAAAAAAGAGAGAGAGAAAGGTTAAAGAACTCTATAGTCTGTAAACAAAGCAAGAGGTGCACTTATACGTCTCCTCGGACCGATATCTTATTAAACGTAAATGGAATATTCTCACGTTCAACGTATTGCATGGCATACATCTAACTGACGTTCACTTCGTCTAGTCCTAGCTCTGTAACCCACTCTCTACAAATTCATTGTCTTGGGACTTTTGGGCCAGAACCACTTACTTGCTGGGCCTGGGCCCCAAAAACCGTCCCTACAATTGGCGCCGTCTGTGGGAAGAACTGGTGTCTCAACAAGTGAAACAGTAAGAGATGGAAGGATCAGGTCCGCGCCAAACCGAACGTGCAGAATCTCAACGACAGGACAACTTTTTGAATCTCGAACGAGAGAAGGACCAAGATAATCAACGAGAGGGCAGTGTGAACACCTCTCACACGAGTAGGAGCCGCTCAAAAGGGAAAGATCATGCATCCCACAAGCAGAATGAGTGAAAGGCTCTACAACAAGAGATTGATGATTTGAAGAAGAAGCTGCGTCGAGCGCAGCGAAAACGTCCTTCACCTGGCTCGGACACTAGTAGTGATAGAGATGGCGAATACAGGCGAAGGTCAAGAACCCCTCTGAGCGAGACTTTTTCCTATGAGGAAGAGCGGCCTCGCAAACGTGGCCACAAAAGCCCGTCTTACCAAGGCTTGGCCAATGATGCCATGAGCAAGGCCCTGGATCACATCTTCCAATCGCCATTCACGCGTAGAATAGAGAGGGCAGTGCTTCCTCGACGGTTCAATCAACCAACGTTTGCCATATACAATGGTCAAACTAACCTAGTGGAACATGTAAGCCAATTCAACCAGAGGATGGCCGTCCACTCCAGGGATGAGACGCTAACGTGTAAGGTGTTTCCATCCAGCTTGGGACCCATGGCGATGAGATGGTTTGATGCCCTCCAGCCGAATTCCATAGATTCCTTTAAACAGCTGACGCAGGCTTTTGGTTCCCGCTTCATCACCAGCATTAGAGTCCCTCGACCCTTCGATTCCCTCTTATCCTTGTCCATGCGGGAAGGAGAAACGCTGAAAGCCTACTCGGACAGATACTGGGAAATGTACAATGAGATAAAAGGAAATTATGATGACATCGCCATTAGTACATTCAAAAGGGGCCTGCCGACGGAGCATGGCTTAAGAAAGTCCCTCACTGGGAAGCCAGTCACCAGCGTGCGCCAACTCATGGACAGAATAAACAAGTACAAAAGGGTCGAGGAGGACCAGCAGATGGGGAAGGGTAAAGCGAAGGTTGTCCCTCAGGAGAGGAGGGACTTCAGGTCGGACCGTTTAACAGCAGTAACAGGCCGAGAAGAGACTACGTGGAACAGCCCGGACCTACTGGGGCTCAGGCAGTCCACGCTGTGTTCCGAGAACCATTGCACAAGATCTTGGAGAAGGTGAAGTGCGAACCCTTCTTTCAGTGGCCGAACAGGATGGCAGGCGACCCCTTAAAACGCAATCAGAATCTGTACTGGGCGTACCACCAGGAGCCCGGTCACACCACCAACGATTGCAAGAATCTAAAAAACCATTTGGATCGGCTTGTCCTAGAAGGAAAGTTGAGGCATCTATTGCACCGCCCTGAACAGTCAAATGTCGAAACCAGACAAGGCACATTGAGGCCACCCATTGGCACAATCAATGTCATTCTTGTCGCACCTGGGAGGACCGGTTCTAGCCCTTTTAGAGTAATGTCAGTGGGCAGGTTCCCGATTGAGCCAGATGAAAGGGAATCCAAGAGAGCCAAAGTGAGTGCCACGCCATTGATCGGGTTCACGGAGGAAGACAAGCAAGGAACCCTTCAACCCCAAGACGATGCCCTAGTTGTCACGCTTAGAATAGGAGGTTATGACGTGAAAAGGGTGTTAATTGATCAAGGCAGCGCCGTGGAGGTAATGTACCCCGATTTGTATAAGGGGTTGAACTTGAAGCCAGAAGACTTGTCACCATACGATTCCCCTCTGGTCAGCTTCGAAGGAAAAATCGTCATCCCGAAAGACATGATTAGGCTGCCTGTGCAAACAGACTCAGACGTGGTAAAGGTGAACTTCATTGTCGTAGATGCATACTCCCCCTACACAGCTATTGTGGCCCAACCGTGGCTTCATGCACTAGGGGCTGTGCCATCAACCTTGCACCAAAAAGTGAAGTATCCGTCAGGAGGTCAAGTCAAAGAAATAATAGGGAATCAAGGAATAGCTAGGCAATGCATGGTTTCGGCAATCTCACGATGACCAAATAGGGAACCTTCCACTTCAGCCGAGAGCGGCTTATAGCAATCAATGACCCCGGTCCCAACTGCGGGTAGTGGAGGACGGGCAATGGAGGTGAACTGTAAGGAGCTGGAGAAAGTACTTGTCGAATCGGACACTGAGAGGTTTTTTCAGATCGGCTCGGAATTACCGCCACAAGAGAAGTCAGCGCTAATTGATTTTCTTCGACGGAATGAGGACATATTCGCCTGGGATCCCTATAAAGCCCCCGGGGTTGACTCAGATCTCATATGCCATCACCTTAATGTTAACCTGGCCATAACACCAAAGAAGCAACCTCCTCAGCGGCCGTCAAAAGAACATGCAGACGCTATGAGAGAAGAGGTCGCAAAATTGAAGAAAGCTGGGGCTATCAAGGAAATATTCTACCCCGAATGGTTAGCAAACACAGTCGTGGTAAAGAAGAAGAGTGGGAAATGGTGGGTCTGCGTAGACTTCACTGACTTAAACAAAGCCTACCCGAAGGATCCTTTCCCAATGCCGCGGATAGACCGATTGGTAGACGCGACTGTCGGACACCCCCGAATGAGTTTTTTGGACGCTTTCCAGGGCTACCATCAGATATCCCTGGCTGCCGAAGACCAAGAAAAAACCGCTTTTGTCACCCCAGTTGGGAACTATCTTTATAAGGTGATGCCCTTTGGCCTGAAGAATGCTGGGTCGACCTATCAGAGGATGATGACTAGGATGTTTGAACAGCAGATGGGTAAAACCATTGAAGTGTATATAGATGACATGGTAGTAAAGAGCAAATTGGTGGCCAACCACATCAGAGACCTCGGTGAAGTCTTTCAAATTCTGAGAAAGTACAAGCTACGATTGAACGCATCCAAATGTTCATTTGGGGTGGGATCAAGAAAGTTCTTGGGCTATATGGTGACCCACAGAGGAATAGAAGTTAACCCTGACTAAATAAGAGCCATTCATAGCCTGCAGCCTCCTCGGAATCCCAAAGAGGTCCAGAAGCTTACTAGCATGATAGTTGTTTTAAACCGTTTCATCTCCCGCTCAGCGGACAGATGCAGGCCTTTCTTCCTCCTATTGCACAAATGGAAGGGCTTCGAGTGGACTGAGGAGTGTGCTTTAGCTTTCCAACAGCTCAAGGAATACCTCACCCGACTACCGATCATGTCCAGTCCTGATGTCGACGAGGTGTTGTTCGCATACATCGCAGTAGCCTCTCATGCGGTGAGCTTAGTGCTAATCCGAGAAGACAACGGCACCCAGCGACCCGTGTATTACGTAAGCAAATCGCTGTAGGAGGCAGAGACCCGGTATCTCCCCCTCGAAAAAGCTATATTGGCTGTCGTACAAGCCACGCGGAAGCTCCCCCACTATTTTCAGGCACATACAGTAGTTGTGCTAACTCAACTTCCACTGAGATCCGTCCTCCGTAACGCCGACTACACAGGTAGAATAGCCAAGTGGGGGACAATCTTGGGCGCCTTTGACATTAGATACATACCTCGCACCGCCATAAAAGGTCAGATCCTCGCCGATCTAGTAGCTGAATTTGCAGAGCCCACCCTAGAAGGGATGGAAATGTCGGGGTCACCAAGTGCTGATGGGAAATTGATCAGCACGGTCTCTCAGCATGAACACAATTTGTGGAGAGCACACATGGATGGTGTAGCAAACCAAAGGGGCTCAGGGGTGGGGCTTGTTCTAGTCTCTCCCGAAGGGATAACCATAGAAAAGTCGTTGAGGCTCGGATTCTCTGCCACGAATAACGAAGCCGAGTATGAGGCACTGTTGGAGGGGATGTCGATGATCCGAAAATTGGGTGGAAAATGCGTAAACATATCCTCGGATTCAAGACTCATTGTGGGACAAGTAAATGGGGAATTGGAGGTGAAGGATGAAAGAATGCAAGGGTACCTTACCCGGGCTAAACACCTGCAGACCCATTTCGATAACTTCCGTTTAACACATATACCTAGGAATGGGAACACCCATGCTGATTCTCTCGCAACGCTGGCCACCTCCTCGGCTCAGCCCCTTCCGCGGGTTATTTTAGTTGAAGATCTCTGCCGCCCAACAACAGAGGGGGCCAACGGTATTCGGGTACACAACGTCGGGGCAGGACCTAGCTGGATGGACCCTCTGGTGCTGTTCTTAAAGCGCGACACCTTGCCAGACGATAAGGTTGAGGCTGATAAAATCAGGAGGAAAGCTTCTCGATTCTAGCTGTCCGAGGACTCCAAACTTTACCGACGCTCATTCTCGGAGCCATACCTGTTGTGTGTGCACCCAGAGGCTACAGAACTCTTCCTGGAGGAGTTACACGAAGGGATCTGTGGAAGCCATACGGGGGGTAGGTCCCTGTCCCACAGGGCCATGACGCTGGGTTACTGGTGGCCGAGCATGCATAAAGAAGCTCTAGAATATGTGAAGAAGTGTGACCAGTGCCAAAGATTCGCCCCGAACATACATCAGCCGGGCGGAGAACTTAACCCACTGTCCAGCTCTTGGCCATTCGCACAATGGGGCCTAGACATACTAGGACCGTTCCCCAAAGCAGCCGGAAACAAGAAATTTCTTCTCGTCGGTACCAATTACTTCACAAAGTGGGTCGAAGCTGAGGCGCTGGCAAACATCAGGGACGTCGATGTCAAGAAGTTTGTTTGGAAAAATATCATCACTAGGTTCGAGACCCCGCATACCCTGATCTCAGACAACGGCCTCCAGTTTGACAGCAAAGCCTTTAGAGAGTACTGTAATGAGTTGGGAATTATCAATCGATACTCCACCCCGGCCTACCCGCAGGGTAATGGGCAGGCGGAAGCCATCAATAAAACCATAGTGAACGGACTGAAAAAGAGGTTGGACGATGCGAAAGGGAGGTGGGTTGAAGAGTTGGCCCACGTCTTGTGGACATACCGCACCACGCCTCGCAGGTCCACGGGAGAAACCCCCTTTTCATTGACCTACGAGGCCGAGGCTGTCATCCCACTAGAGATAAACTTCCCAACCCAGAGGACTACTGCCTTCAACCCCATTGCTAATAACAGCCTCCTGGAAAAAAGCTTGGATCTCCTCGAAGAAAAAAGAGAAAGTGCAATGGTCCACCTAGCATACTATCAGCAAAAGCTCAAACAGGATTACGACGCTAAGGTGAAGTCAAGGCCCTTGACGCCCGGGGATCTAGTGCTGAGGAAAGTCTTGGGCATCGCGAGGAACCCTGCATGGGGAAAGCTTGGACCAAACTGGGAGGGCCCATACCGTATCACTTCTGTAGCCGGCATTGGGGCATACTTTTTGGAAGATTTGGATGAACATGTAGTACCACGTCCATGGAATGTAAATAACCTGAAAAGGTACTGTTATTAATGAAAGACCCCATACTTGACGCTGTGTTACTATACAGCTACTTGGGTTAAGTGTTAAACAGAATCCAAGTCCTGCCTGGCTCCTCGGACCACAGACTTGGGGGAAATTAACATCGCCGCAATTTTCACTAACTGTTAAACAGAACCCAAGTCCTGCCTGGCTCCTCGGACCACAGACTTGGGGGAAATTAACCTCGCCGTGATTTTCAATAAGTGTTAAACAGAACCCAGGTCCTGCCTGGCCCCTCGGACCACAGACTTGGGGAAAATTAACCTCACAGCAATTTTCAATAAGTGTTAAACAGAACCCAGGTTCTGCCTGGCTCCTTGGACCACAGACTTGGGGGAAATTAACCTCGCAGTAATTTTCACTAAGTGTTGAACAGAACCCAAGTCCTGCCTGACTCCTCGGACCACAGACTTAGGGGAAATTAACCTCGCAACAATTTTCACTACGTATTAAACAGAACCCAAGTCCTGCCTGGCTCCTCGGACCACAGACTTGGGGGAAATTAGCCTCGCAGCAATTTTGTCTAAATTATTGACTATCATTATTTACACATTCATTCACTCATGCTTGGTTGTCAACAGTTAATGGCAGAACAAACATCCATTTATGATGAAAACAGAAGAGAAAATAAAACAACAAGAATAAAGGGAAACGACACCTTTCATTAAAATCCCCAAAACGATCCTTTTACAACCATTAAACATAACAAAATATAAAGGGTCTAACAAGTAAGATCCTACGCTACTTTCCTAAATCTGATCCCTGAGCAGGCCTGGGCTGGTCGTCTGCTGGCTGTGGCCCCGGAACAGTCTCCTTAGCCTGTGCAACAACCTCCCTGATTGAGAGACTGTCCTCGGGCAACTTGTCCTTCACGGCCGGCTGCGCATCCCCAGCTTCAGGCATAGCGGAGTCCGAGGCTAAAGCCTTTGTTGGGAGAGGCTCTTTAGGCGCGACCTCGTCAGGGATTTCACGATCGTCCTCAGGAAAAAAGATATTCTCGGTTTTCCTAAGGTCAGAATCCACAGGGACTGCCGCCCGGTCCAAGGCTACACCCCAAGATAGGGTAATGTATTCCCTACATACAGTAGCCACCTCCTCGGCCAGCCTGACCTCAGTATCCTTGACCCCGCGATCATAAGAGGCTGCTACTGCTTTCTCAGCCGCCTCCCTAGCCAGACGGGCCTCCCCTTTGACCTTTGTAAGCTCGGCCTTGAGATCTGAAACCGCCTGCTTCTCTATCATAAGATTTTCCTCGGACTGGCGGAGCTGTAGGCGCAGATCCTCAGCCTGCTTAGTAGCATTTTTAAGGCCAGCCTCCGCGCTCGCCCGGCCCTTCTTTGCCTCCTTCACTTCATGGCTCAGGCTATCGTTTTCCTTCTTGAGGTCGCCAGCACTCCTCTTGGCAACGCGGCGGGATTGAGCCTCATTATGAAGGTCCTCACGTGTCTTTTTGGCACACTCCTTAGCAACGAAGATTTGCTGAGTGACCTGCGCCAGGAAAGTAAAGGCTTAATCAAAGAGAATGGTGAATAAATGGATGCGTAACAAGAGAACGAGATAGTAAAAGTTTTCACTCACCATTGCCATGTCCCTCTTCAGCGACATGAAGAGTTCTGGTTGCTGAGTATCCCGGAACCCCTTCATGTCGCGAGGTAAAAGAAGAGGCTGCTGCAGAGCCTCAGCCAAGAATGACGCCTCCCGTCTTTGGGATTCCCACAAGGTTGCATCCCAAGAAATTGGAGCGCCATCCACTTCGAGCTGCGGCGACCATATTCGTTGTTCCCTCCGAATAACCGCCTCGTCTCGGCTATCAATGGACTTGGTCCTCTTCTCTTTGGGCTTCTTGGTCTCTTTGCCCTTCTTCTGAGGTTTGGCTTTTTCTTGACCAACCTCACCCTCCTCCAACTCCCCCACAGGCCTTTTTCGCCTTAAATTGGGCATAGGCTGCAGTGCCGCATCCGACGTGGGAAGAGGAGGAGGAGGAGCCTTGGAGGACGGCTGCTCCTTCAGGACATCCTTGGAGGACTGCCCTTTGTTCCTATTGGGGAGGAGGCCCCTGAGACCAAACCTTTGTTTCAGGTCCATTCCTTCTTCTTCAAGCTTTTGGCTGGTACCAACTTGTGCGGTTACTAAACCAAGGGCAAGGGCTGCCGAGGCGCGGTCTAAATCTGAATCAGAATCCGAGAGCTCTACTATCCTGGCCGACACCTCTCCCTCCTCGGCGAAGTGGAACTGGTCTATCTGATCCTTCAAAGACAAGTGCGAGGAACCGGCTTCTTCCGCCGGGACAACCACTGCGGGAAAGGCATGCTGAGCAGGCAGCTGAACGGGAGGTAAATCTCTCGAGGCAAGGAAACCTGGTACGGAGACATCGATCCGTGCCAATCACGGACTACCAGCCCTGATTGCTTAGCCGGGCTCCACTAGAGCACGAGTAAGGGGTATGTAGTCCAAAATCAGAGGAGCAGCCCGCGGTTGCCCGTCTGCACTCACGTAAATCTCAAACCTTAGAAGGAAATTAAGTGCCTGGACGTTGACTAAACTTAGCCGAGGAGTCATACGCGCCTTGTCTGCAAGGTCCGAAGAGAGGGTTATGTTAATCCGAGGAGGCAAACAAACAAAGTCAGAATCAAAACAATAAAAAAAAAGGGGGGAAAGATCAAAACTAAAATCCTTTCCAAGGGATCTAACTCTATGGTGCCCCACCTGGTTTTCCTACCTTGACTGGGCAGTGAAGACCGTCGTGCCACTGTCCGGAGACGATCAAAAGATCGTCCTTCAAGCCTTTGTTGGACTTGGGAAGGCAGGATATTAACCTCACCTCATCGGACTTGGACTTCAAGTAATATGAGTCGCCGAGGCTGTGCAGTTCATATAGATGAACCACATCATGCCACGTAAGGGCGAGATTCATCTGATTGTTCAGGACCTCTATGCACCCCAGGATCCGGAACATATTCGCAACGCATTGGTGAGGGGCCAACCTATGACCACGCAAATAATCCCTAGTTATCCTCCCCATAGGGATGGTCATTCCTCCTTCCACAAAGGCTATCACTGGAATGGCGACCTGCCCCGTTCTCCTCTTGATTATGATCTCCTCCAGAGAACAGTACTCTAGACCTACCTCCGGCAGAATATGGTATTTGGCCCTGAAGCCCTCCATACCGGCCGGGGAATTTACCAATTTGTCAAGCTTACTCATCCCCCTAATCCTAGGTGACGCGAAGACAATTTACTTAAGGAGTAATGCCGGAAAAGGCAATGGAAAAGGAATGTACACTTACGGGAGAGGAACTTGCAGGAAATCTTCAAGGGGACGACTGCGAAAGCTTGAACGCTTTAAAAGGGAGAGTGCGAGAGTGCGAGAGTGCTTGTCCAAAAACGAGAAGGAAATGCCTTTGAAAATCTTATATATCCAGGAGAAGCCGGACAAACATCTTCCTGCCTAGGGAAACGGAAATGATCCCAACCGTTGATCTAGCGTCCAACCGTCGGATCAAAATATATAAAACCGCTAAAAGCAATAATTAGCGCCGCATGGGTCATCAACCACCTTCGTCATTAATGAGGCACGTGAGAAGCATACCTCCGCGCGAGTGAAGCAGGGACCCACAGTAAATAATCCTATGAATATCAAAATCCCGCCCTTCCTCCTCGGACAAGAAAGAAAGAGTCGGAATTTTGAGGGGCTATTGTAGGGGTGAAATTCCCAAAATCAACAAATGGGTCTGGGGACCCACACGAAACCTAACCATGACCCAACGGGTAATAGGGGCCCAAGTGACTTCTGGCCCAACCCTGTTGAGCCCGATTTGATCTAAAAGACGTTCGAGGAGGAATGCCTCCTCAGACACACGAATATGGGCCCAATGTGCGTCCCCTCCACAGTGAAGAACCCATCCAAGTGAACGTGGGTAGAAGGGTGAGCCTCACACAGCAGAAAAGAAGAAAATGTAAGACATCAAGGAGAAGCCACAACTGCCGCATTAAATGCAAAAAAGCTACTTTTTCAGCCGCATTAATGTGGAGAAGACAGGCGAACAGTGTTACATTGGCTAGTGCAATTCACAGAAAGATAAGGAAGATGTCCGATGGGACAGGCACTCAAGTGAAGGTCCAGATGGTTAACAAGTGTAAGGTCCTTATCAATTTAAGGAGGCTATATAAGAGAAGGGGATCCCCCATGAAGAGGGGATCGGAGAATTAAGAAAAGAGAGAGAGAGAAAGGTGAAAGAACTCTGTAGTCTGTAAACAGAGCAAGAGGTGCACTTATACGTCTCCTCGGACCGATATCCCATTAAACGTAAACGGAATATTCTTACGTTCAACATGTTGCATGGCGTACGTCTAACTGACGTTCACTTCGTCTAGTCCTAGCTCTGTAACCCACTCTCTACAAATTCATTGTCTGGGGACTTTTGGGCCACAACCACTTACTTGCTGGGCCAGGGCCCCAAAAACAGCCCCTAAAGTTTCTATTCAGATATTTTGTTTGCGAAGATAATGAATGTAACAAAATGTAATTGAACTAAACAATCTCATGCACCTATCCCCATTCAATTTAGGAGATACTATTTGATCAATTTATTATTTTATTTTGTGTGGTTTTTAATAGAATTTTATAGACAATAATTGTAAATTAATATTGTATATGTAGTATCTAATAGTGATTTCAAAATTATATATGTAATAGCAATTTAATGAGAAATTTGGCATAACCAATATCATGAAAATTACAAGAAAATACTATTTTAGTACCTCCAAATGTCCTTCCAAATTTCCTAGTCAAACTATATGATATATGTTTAATGACACAAACTAAAATTAATAGCACCATTATAGTTCATCAATCCTGTGCGTAAGCACGAATTACATACTAGTAGTACGTAATATATAAAAACAAAATCTGAGAGTAAGTTCAATTAAGAATCTAAATTAGATCTTAATTTTTTGATATATATATTTTTTAAATTAGATTCTAATTATATTCTAATTGTGGTGCCAGTGTTATTTTAATTATTATATTATTATTTGATATCAAGTATTTCTATGTTTTAAATACACTTCATTTTCATTCTAAGTATCCTCCAAATTATATTTTAATAGTTAAAATTTTGTGCATTGCATTAGAAGCAAAAAGTTCAACATAATATGATTTTTTTTTTCTCTTTTATTTATTTTTTTCTCTTCTCATTATGAGGTCTCCAAGACATGACCGTATTTCCTTGGTTGGTTTGGGCAAGCTAAGGTGATGCTGAGTCTTTCTAAGGTGATGCTGGAGGGTGATACTCTTAGGGTGGTTTCGGCTTTGAACTCTAAGGCCTGCTTAAACACGTTGTATGGGAATGTGGTTGAGAAGACACATCATCAAGCTTGCAAGTTTCTTTTTTGTAGGTTTGCTCATGTGCGACGGGGTGGGAACAAGTTAGCCCATGCCCTCGCTAGAAGAGCAATTTCATCTGCTGATTTAGATGTTTGGGTAGAAGATCTACCCTTTGATTTGAAAAATATATTCCAATATAATTTTCCTTAATTAATAGAAGCTTACCTTTTTCTCCAAAAAAAAAAAAAGTTTTTATAAAGTTGAGAGGTTTTGAAATTCACAAATGAGTAAAATAGTAAGTTTGAAATAACCCAAGAGTAAAAATGTCGTTTGAATCATTCAAGGGACATAAGTATCACTCCAAAACATCACGATCAAAACAACATGAAGAACATAAAGATGGAACCACCTAATTAAAAAATCAAGCCACATCAAGAATTAACGGCTAGCATATTAATGCATGAGCCATGTAATTATGAAGGATTAAATTTCATTGGTCCTAAATTGGATTAGTTAGAATTGATGTCATGTCAAAGTTTAATTTGTTTATTTTTATGGATTAGTTAGAACTAATTTCATGTCAAAGTTTAATTTGTTTATTTTTATGAAAACGAAGTAATTTAGATTAATCATAAAATTAAGAAATAAAGCCTTAGATTTGGTTTTTTTTAACTAACCCATCCAGGCTCGGGCCTGCGCCTAGGCCTAGGCCATTTAGGCCATTGCCTAAGGCGCCCCCCCCCCCCAAAAAAACAAAAAACATAGCAGGCCTCTAAATTAATATGGGGCAGTAACTTTTTATTTTTTCTAATTAAAAAAAGAGTGAGTTATTTGCCTTTTTTTTTTTTAATCGAATATGTCTTATAAATTAATATGTCACCTATCACAACAAGTAATTTAATACTCATTTTATTATTTTATTGAAATATCACATCAATTTGTAAGTTTTTTATAGTAAAATTTGTAGTAACTTTAGTATCTTCTCCATGCACAAAATATTATGAATCAATAGAAATACAACACAATTACCAATTCACCATTAAGTGAATGAAAGATGCTAAAGCTAATACAGATTTTATGACAAAAAACTTACAAACTAATGAGACAAGAATATGATTAGTGTCATTCAAACGATATAATAAATGAATGTTTTGAACAACTTATTTTTATTGGTGACACGTTAGTTTATAAAACTACATAGTAATTATCATTAGCTTACTTTGGATGAATTAATCTTATTAATTAGTAGGAATTAATAATATATTTGAAATAAAAAATTTACAACATAAAAAATAAAATAAATATTATTTAAGTGATATTTAGATATAAAAAGACCCTTTTAATTTTTCACCTTAGCCCTCAAACTATCTTAGGTCGAGCTTGAACCCACCTTGTCAAAACCTTTCAATATTCAAATATCCATGACTATGGCATCATTGACTCCCACTCACATTGTCCTCCTAATCCAACCTTTGATCTTATCAATAGCAACTGATGTTACAAAGTAAAATCAATAAACTGAATGCTTCGGGCTTCAATGGTAAGAGAATCACTTGGGAAACTTGAAAGGATGAACACACAATCAAAGTTGACTGGGGAGGACCGGCTAAGAACCCTCTGATGGTAAAGTCAGTATTTCTCTCAAATTCTGGAATTCCAATCTCTTTGGAAATGTTCGAAAAAACCTCCTTTATTTTGGCGTAGATGAGTGCTTATATAGTATACACTTGAAGCGATTACTTGTCTGATAACTTCCCCTATCATTGAGGAGGTCGTAAGGTTTAGAGTTAACTTCCGTAACTGCCATGGAAGTTATATTGTTTGGTCTCATTTTCCATAACCGTCATTAGAAGCGGTTTGTAGCAATGAACCCCGATTTTTACTTGTGCTCTGAAATAGGAATGTGGAGGTCGTCCAAAACATGTACAGAGAAGCACACTTAGAATGTATAGAGGTCATCCAAGCATTTGAAGGATGAACGACCTTGTCCAGGACGAGGGTTCTCTAAGTCCATTTTTCTATTCTTGCCCTGGTTGACCCTTATGGACGAGCTTGGAGTTGGTTTATTTTATAATACACCATCAGTTGGATGGATGACCTTGTCTAGGACGAGGGTTCTATAAGTCCATTTTTTTATTCTTGCTCTGGCCGACCCTTATGAACGAGCTTGGAGTTGGTCCATTTTATAATACACCATCAGTTGGATGGACGACCTTGTCTAGGACAAGGGTTCTATAAGTCCATTTTTCTATTCTTGCCCTGGCCGACCCTTATGGACGAGCTTGGAGTTGGTCTATTTTATAAATCATCAATTGGATGGACAACCTTGTCCAGGACGAGGGTTCTATAAGTCCATTTTTCTATTCTTGCCTTGGCCGACCCTTATGGATGAGCTTCGAGTTGGTCTATTTTATAATACACCATCAATTGCCCCCTTATCCATGGGTCATCTAGGGAAATGTACAACCTAATGCCATTCTTTGGACGTATGTATTTATCTTAGCGGCTAGGTGCGCCACATGTCACGATCCTATTGGTGATTGGTCATGTCAATTCATTTTTTTTTAGTAGCACGCTACGTGTCATCTTCTGGTTGGTCGTGTCATTTTAGATGCTAAAGTCCACTGCCTATAAATAGTGGAATTCCTCCGTTACCCTTTACATTTTTGAAATTTCTTTCTTGACATCCCTTGTCTTAGCGCCTCGTCTAGAAGTTTCCTACGTCTATAGTCTCCTTTCATCTAGATCCAAGTATTTTCCTAATTCCCGTCCTCAAGTTTTAAGTTTTCTTAAAAAATTCTCTGAGGTTGTCCTTTCCTTGTCTAGCAATAGCATTGATAAGGCCATAGACGAGTATCACGACCCTAGCAGTTTTAGTGGTTCTAGTGATAGCAGTAGTAGTGGTAGCAATAGTAGTAGTGGGGGAAACACCATGGACGACTACACGTCTGGTGTCCTTGGGGTTCCCTTAGAGGTTCTTCGGGAAGAACTTAGGATGAGGGCTGAGTCCGAGTCTAGGGCTGGTACAAGTGCTCCCTCGTCTACTATTCAAGACGAGGTTGAGATTGTTTATAGTTGTGCTATAGGGGTTGCTTCTAAGACAAATGAGAAAAGGTTAGACTCCCTTAGGACTTGTTACCAAATTCCTGATGACCTAAACCCCAGGTTACCTATGCGTAGGGAGTGGTGTTGCCAACCCCGCTTTGGTGTTGGCATTTATGAGGCTTATCTCTTGGCGGGTTTGAGGTTGTCTCTTAATGCTTTTGTTAGGGAGTTGCCCACTAGGTTAGGTTTAGGTATAGGTATATGTTAGTTCAATCACAACAAATGGAGGCTAGTTGTCTTTATGCAAGTTTTGTGGAGGGAGGCGTTTGAGGGGGATCATTCTCCTACCGTGGACGAGTTCCTCTACTGCTACAAACCCTTCGAGATTAACCAATCCCTTGGCTTTTATCAATTCACAGCTAGAGGGAAAGATTGTAGGCTAATGAAGTCCTTAGTCACCTCAAATAAGAATTAGAAGATGGAATTCTTCTTCGTCTCTGGTTTCTAGGCTAGACACCCTGTTGAGGTTGACAAGGACCCATTTGCTCCCTATACAGGAGAGTTAGGGAACCTTCGTCCTGAAGGTACGCTTATGGTTGTCATTTTATTATTTGTTATATTTATTCCCGATTGTAGTCATCTAACAGCTCTACTCTTTTTTCTTTTTTATTTCTTTTTTATAGGTGTTAGACGACCTCATTTGAGCAGGTTTTATATAGAACGAGTCCAAAAGGCTTGTCTATACACTAATAGGGCTTTCCATTCTTTGGTAAGTCTCCAACGTCTCGCCACTTGGGAGTTAAGCCCTAAGCCATCCGCTGAAGCAATTGCCCATAAGCTTACTGTCGGTAGACGTAAGCTCTCTTTTCTCGCTCTTTTTTTTTTTTTTTTTTAAAGGGTGACTAACATCTTTCTTTTCAAGGATGGCAACAATGAAAGAGAACAAAGGCAAAGAAGTGATGGACAAGGTAGTCAGGCAAGGGGTGCAATCCTAGCCTTGTCCATCTGTAGGTGAAAAAAGGAAAAGTTTATCAAAAGGAATTGACTTAGGAAACCTCCCAAATAGGCGCAGGGAGAAAAAGGCCAAGCACAGGTCGTCTAAGTTTGGGGTTCAAGCCCAGTCTTCCTGTCCTCCCTATTCAGGATCCCTTCGTCCAGATTCTTAATATTGACTTAGAGCCTAGAGATCCTCCTACATGCAGATCTCATCCAAAATCAATGCGCCTGCCTCGTTTCAACCCTCTTGACAAGTACCTTAAAACCTTGTTGAAAATGAAGACTTAGCCTGGGAAAGATTTGAGAAGGTTGTGACAGACGAGGACGTGGCAGCGTGCTATGACATGTCTTTGAAAGACTTTGAGCACTTTGGTGTTCATGACCTTTTCAAGGTATGTGAACCTTTTTTTTTTTTTTTTTTTTTTTTTTTTTTTTTTTTTAAATATCTCGTCCTGTCAATATGTCTAACCAAGTTTTAATTTATGTAGGCAATGTCTAAGTTCATCGTTGTGTCCAGGCAGGCAACAGAGCTGGACAAGACAAGGATCCAGGAGGTTAAGGACGAGTGTAAGAAGTGGGCTGAGGTGGCGGCTAAGACCAAGGACGATGCCAAAGAGCTGCAAAACCATGTTGAGGAGTTGAAAGCTGATGCCATAGAGAAGGATACTCGTCTTGTTCACCTCCAAAAGAGGAATGACGAGTTGAGTACCCTTCTTGAAAAAGCAAAAGGAGACACAGTTGTAGAGTTCAAGGCGTCCAAGCAATATACTGACTTATTGGACACCAACTATGTAGCCGAGTTTGAAGATTTTAGGAAGGACACTATGGAAAACTTCCCTGAAGTTGACTTTAGCTCCATCAAACTCAACCTTGGTGGCACTGCTACAAGCTCCCTCCTCCAGATGAGCTCAGAAGACATTAACATAGAGGATGATGCCACCACCCAGCCAACTCAGGACAACCCTAATGCTGACGCCCCTCCTACATGAAGACAAGTTTTGGATTTTTGTTTACCCTTGTATTTTTTCTTCTCTTTTACTTTTATTTGGTCCGTTGTTTTGGACCTTTTAATGTAACTCAAGTACATTTCGTCCAAAGTTTTAGGATGAGTTCTCAAACAATTACTTTGTTAAGCTTTACTTTTTATAAGGGTTTTTGGACGTAGGTCATCCACCCTTTAATTAATGAATGAATGTTTATTTCCTTCATTTTTTTTTCTTCTACTTACTAAACATGTTGAATGGTTTGTACCCAAGATATTGATTTCAACCTTGGCTCGTCCCTGATACGAGTATTCATGTTCAGTATTTTTCACCATTCAAATTTTTGCAAGTAAAACTCGTCCATGAATGGTGTTTCTTTTGTTAGTTATATTTGTTCATAGTTTTCATTACCCTCGTCCATAAACTTGATGATTCTTTACTCATCTTTGGGTAAATTGCTAGCTTTTTCTCATCCAAAAATTGATTGGTTATCCAAATTCTTTTATGGATTGAATATTTTTGCATGCATGCATTGTCTTGTCCATTGGTTGGACGAATGTATCTTAGGCTTTACCTCGTCCATTGATTAGACGAAGACGCCTTAGGTTCATTTTTTCTTTGCTTTATCCTTATTAAGGAAAGCTTTATAGACGTTACATCCCTGCGTCTAGAGAATTTACTTGTCTTGGGCTTTTAGTCTTCTTGTGGATTAATTCGAATGAAAACAATATGAAAATTAGGAATTCACACAACATTATGTATATAACATAAATATCGTTCATAGACGAAGCATATGATTAGAAGCTAATGCCTTTAGGGAATTTGACAAATACAAATACTACAAATCCACAACTTCGTCCATAGTCCACACCACATAGTTTAGAAACTAACATAACCTTAAGGAGTTAATTCAACATATATAATGCTAACAACATGTAGATAAACAAAACACACTTGGGCTCGTCTAGGATAATGCTCGTCTAGGCTGATATCTTATTGATAATACCTTCTTACATTCCAAGGATACTCCAATTTCTTCCCATCCAAGGTCTCTAAGTAGTAGGATCCTTGCCTTTTGCAATTGATAACCTTGTAGGGTCCTTCCCAGTTAGGTTCCAATTTCCCATTAGCTAGGTTTTTGGTTGCCAAAGAGACCCTTTTTCAAGATAAGGTCCCCTATGTTGAAACACCTAGGTTTCACCATTGCATCATATTGCTTAGCCATGAGGTTCTTATACCTTGTTGTCCTTTGCTTTGCATCCATCCTCACCTCGTCTATCAGATCTACGTTTAGGTAGAGTTGTTCCTCGTTATCCTTGTCTTGATACTTCATTACCCTGTGATTGGCCATATGTACTTCTGCAGGTATAATTGCTTCACTTCCATAGGCTAGCTTGAAAAGAGTTTCCCCTGTGGGGGTTCTGACCGTCGTCCTATAGATCCACAGAACACCTGGTAGCTCGTTTAACAGGATGTTACAAAGTAAAATCAATAAACTAAATGCTTCGGGCTTCAATGGTAAGAAAATCACTTGGGAAACCTGAAAGGATGAACACACAATCAAAGGTGACCGGGGAGGACCGGCCAGTGGCGACGCCACTCAGAGTCCAAGGTGTTCCTAGGAACACCCTGACTTGAAAAAAAAAAAATTTATATATAATAATTTAAAATTTTTTATTTGTTTACCCTTAAAAAAAAATAGGAACACCCTCAAGCAATATCAGAAACACCCTTAAAATTTTTATGCCAAACAAATTTTGAACTAAAATCTATAATTAAAAAAAAAAATTGTAACAAAGAATCTGAAAAGAAAAAAATAAAAAAAGGCCAAAGTCATCAGTTTTTATCATCACAGCCACTCACCACCACATCACCGGTCACTTCCATGTCTCCGGCCACTTCCATTTGGTCAATCTCAGTCTCCCCACCTGCTTCAGCTTCTTCTTCCTCGCCTTTTCTTCTCTGTTCTCTGTTTTTCTTCGACTTTTCCACTTCTATGTTCTTTGGTATTTCTAGTTTTGAACGCCAATTATCCTATCTTGTTTTGTACACTAGAGTCTCACTCCCCACGTGAATACTGAAGTCATTAAATGAGTCAAAAGTTTTCAAAATTTTCAAACTTATCTCCAACCACCCACGTGCCTAACTTTAACTTTTGCACATTGATTTTTATTTCTTTTGTTTTTTCATTATTGCATTTAGTAAGTACATGTACTTGGTACTATTATTAAACTACAACTCTTCTAAAAAAAAAATTTATACTACAACCATAATTGTTACTAATATTTAAAGGGATTATTATGTTAGACTTTAAAATAATTTTATATTTTTAAGAGCATATATAAATTTTTAAGAGAATATATATATTTAGCGATAATTTCAAAATGATATACCGGTATTAACCGGTATCGAAATATTTCATTTCTCTAGCTAAACCAAAATAGCCTTTGGTACGGTATCGGAGAGGTAAGGGTGTGTGCACACATGAGGTGTGTGCTACTGTGTGCTAATGCACAGTGGGGTGTGTACTAGACTGCTAGTAGTTAGTAAAAAAAATTTAATGAAGCAACTAAACATCAATGATTAATAATTTAATTAACTAATACATTATAAAAGACAAACAAATTAAATTATGTTAGGCTAAACAATAATTAATAATTTAATAGTTAATAAAACAATAATACAACAAATTATAGTTTATAAAAGAAAAAAAAATTATGAAACAACTAAACAACAATAATTAATAATTTTATTAATATTTCAAATGAACTTATAGTTTATTGTATAGGTACCTTTGTTCATTTCTTTTCTTTTCATTTTTTTTTCCTTTTGAGGTTTTTCGGTGTATAGAATGCAAATTTGTTTTGGTTTTAAGAACATTTTTTTTTAAGCACAAACTTCATGCTGGCCAAATCTTGAATTTCGGCCGGTATTTACCAAAACGTCCCAAAACAAACTGAAATTACTCGAATTTTTTTCAAAGTGGAATAGGAACACCCTAGACAAAATTCCTAGAGTCGCCACTAGAACCGGCCAAAAACCCTCCGATGGTAAAGTCAGTATTTCTCTCAAATTCTGGAATTCCAATCTCTTTGGAAATGTTCGAAAAAACTTCCTTTATTTTGGCTTAGATGAGTGCTTATATAGTATACACTTGAAGCGGTTACTTGTCTGATAACTTCCCCTATCATTGAGGAGGTTGTAAGGTTTGGAGTTAACTTTCGTAACTGCCATGGAAGTTATATTGTTTGGTCTCATTTTCCATAACCATCATTGGAAGCGGTTTGTAGCAATGAACCCCGATTTTTACTTGTACTCTGAAATAGGAATGTGGAGGTCGTCCACATTCGTGAAGGATGGACGACCTTGTCCAGGATGAGGGTTTTGTAAGTCCATTTTTCTATTCTTGCCCTGGCCGACCCTTATGGATGAGCTTGGAGTTGGTCTATTTTATAATACACCATTAGGAACAATCTCATAAGTGAAGGCCAAGCTTTTCAAGACCCTTCCCTCCCCTCCTTAGAAATTGCAATCATTTCTCAATCCTAGCCACTAATACAACAACCCATAATCCCAACTATGACCTACCAAACCTATTCTGTCACCCATATCCAAATGCATCCATCCATAGTAACATACCATTTCCAAATGCCTTCTCCTCCCCCTCATATAACTTTAGCTCCATCCACAAGGTCATCTTGAGCATTGTAATGGGTCTTCTAAGTGGTGTTGTTTGTGGAACCCTTATTGGCTTTACCATGTTCCTCACTTGGTCTCTCTTCGCTCATAACTTCTTCTCTAACGATTAGCTTAACCCTTGGGAGCTTGGCTAGGTCTAGATTCCCACCACCACCATTAAGATCAGATGGCAAGTTAGCACCAAGCTTGTTTTACTTGATTCTTGAATACTACTAAATTATAAAAGCATTAGCATTAGCCTAATGCATTTTTAGCCAAAATTGACCCCCAAAACTCCACTTTTTGTTACTTTAGCCATTCTACTATTCACAAACCACTACATTAGGCTCAATACTTTATCATTATTCTATTTAAATATTATTTTTGTTCTCTCTCGAAATAATTTGTTTTCACCGTTTTTCCCTAATTCAACGTATCTTCCAACATCAACAAATCCAAACAAACAAAACATAGCCATGGCTAATGCCTACAATCTAATCAAACAATCAATGTCATCCCTCAAACCTAGAGAGAGAGAGAGAGAGAGAGATATATATATATATATATATATATATATTTATATATAAACCCAAACTAAACAAACGAAACATAGATCAAATAGACCCACATTAGCAAAAAAAGAAAAAAGAAAAGAAAAAAGGACCCACAACAATGACCTAAGACAGCAATGCACCACCATGATGGCAAACCATAACTATCATCCATTACCCATTGCAAGTTTGGGACCTAGCTATCGTCCTCTACCGTTGAATCAACCTAGCTCGTGACCTTAGGGGTGTGCCTCCAACTGGTTAAAATTGACTTGATTTGACTTAACTTGTGGGGTTAGGTCAGTTTTTAGGGGTTGGTGGAATGAGTTGGGTTGTGAAATTTGTTTTTATAGTGGGTTGGGTTGGGTTCGAATTATAAGATTTATAAATTTGAATAACCCAACCCGACCCACCTATATTTAATATATATTTAAAATTTAAAAAATATATGTAAAAATATATTATAGAATTTTGTTATTTACTTATTTTTTTTACCCCTTTTCCTAAATAGAATCCAAACCCTAAGTTATGCTCATTTAGTTTGTGTTGGTTTGATGTTATGCTCAAAATTATTTGGTTATATATGTGTTCTTATTTATGATAGTGTTGTTCTAATTCTCAATGTAATATTAATAATAGTAATGAAAAACGGTTCAGCCCATGGGTCTAACCCGGTCCACGTGGGTTAGGATGAACCCTTGTGATGGGTTGGATTCTTTTTAACCCACCATGGTGGGTTGGGTTGAAAAGACCCCTCAATTCGATCCATACGCGACCCAACCATCTTAACTACTTGGCATCCACCGCTGAATCAACCAACACATGCTTAGACGGCCAAATTGATCAACCCAAGACAGTTTTGCCTACTTTGTTGGAATCAAGTTTGAGAGAGAGAGAGAGAGAGAGCAACCTGTTAATGGCGTGGAGAGAGAATGAAGAGAGAGAGAGAGAGAGAGAGAGAGAGAGAGAGAGAGTAAGAAAAGAATTAAAATGGTTTATTGAACTACAATAGCCTTTGCTTCATCTATCTAGACACTGTTTAGTGTTTTGAGAAAAAAATGGGTAAATTTTGGCTAGGCAGCCCTATGATGAGGCTGTTGCAAATCCTCTGATAGGACTAAATAAGAAGGGTAAACATATATTTTCCTTTGACAAAAAAATTAAAAATATAAACATAAGTGCCATAGGGGGTGTTTGGTGAGTGTTTCTAAACAACAATTTTTAGTTTTTAAATAACATTTCACGTATTTTTATACATTTTTTCACCCACACGTATTTTCACAAAAATTTTTAAATAACAATTTTCAGTTTTTAAACACATGTACCAAACAGGTTCATAGCGCCCCAAATTTTAAAAATGGATATATTCGAGTCCTTGGGGCCAAGGATTAGATAGCAACACAAATATTATAAGAAGGTAGTAATTTACAAATACCACAAAAGTTTACAGTTGACGCAAAAGGAGACCAAGCACGAAGCAAATTCCAAAAGCCAAAAGCCAAAAGACGCAAAGAAGACCAAGAAGATACTATCATCGAAATCCATGGCCATGGCCTCACTGATTCATCGTGTCATCCTGGTCCAACTTCTGATCCTATCGGTGGCAACAATCTCAGCGACGGCCAGGCCTTGCAAGACCCTCTTCATCTCCTCCTACTCTTTCTCCTTCAAACCCGTTAACCAACAAAACCCTTCTTCTTCTTCATCCTCGGGATTCGTCACCGTCTTCACCGAGATCAGCCACTTCAACCCAAAACCCCAAGTGCAAGAACAACCTTTCCCCACCACCACCGAGATCTTCCTCTTCCGTGACCCGATCCACCGCAACGGCATGCCGTTGGGGTACAGGAAACCCCAACAACCCATCGCTTCCTACGACTTCAGCTCCCTCCGTGACCGCACCAAGGACATCTTGAGCGTCGTCGTCGCTCTCCTCTTCGGCGTTGGCTGCGGAGCCCTCACCGCTGCCACCATGTACCTCGCTTGGTCTCTCTTCTCCCACCGCTTCTCCTCCTCCGACTACTCCGCTTTCCCCTCTTCTTTCTCCGATGATGACGACAACGATGACGATGATGTCAATCCCAAGAAGTTCGGCTATATTAAGATTCCCGCTGCCACCGATTCTCTGCCTGCTCCGGCTCCGGCTCCGGCTAAGTGAACGGTATGAAAGTATATGATAATCGCTATTATGTTATATGGTATTTTAGTCAATTTGGAGCTATTGAAGCTTGCCTCTCTTTTCAGTGTGGATTGTGGACTAATTGTTTATAATAAACAAAAGAGAGAACAAGTGTGCTACTTTTCTGGTCTGTATTACTCAATTTACGACTTTATTGTCTTATATTCTAATACTTTAAATGTGATCATGTACTTTGTTTATGTTATTTATGATTTTTGTTGGGTTTCTTTATTTTGTTGTGATTCAACTGTGAATATCATATCTGATTGAGTTCGAAATTGGGTTTAATTTTGTAGTTCTGATTGTGATCTACGTTAGACTACAGCCATATGGCTTTTCTATTTTTGTATTTTGCCCGAGTATAGAGCTGCTTTTGCATAATTGACTAATTGTTCATATTTTCAATTGGGATTGCCTAAAATGAACAAGTTCTTGTGCATAATTGTGCATCTTGGCTGCAGTACAATGTTAATTCTGGTGTTGGTGCTTTTGTTGCAGCCTTCTCTTTTTCCAAAACTTATGCGCCCAAAAAAATAAATATTTTGGCCTTTTGAAACGCAAGCAGTTTTGGAAGCCATGCCATTAGGTACAATTTTTGTCCAAATGTTATGAAGCATGTCAGATTCTTTGGATGGCACCTACAGTGGTTATTTATTTATTGATAATTCAATAGTTCATGAGGAGGGGGATTTGAACCTTGGAGGTCTTTGTTGGAAACTCCAGGAGGTGCCAAACATCTGAGCTATGAGCTCTTGGGAAATGGCACTGGCAATGTTGTGGGCCAAATCTTCTAAAGTTTTAAGCCTACACTGGGTAGCTCAATTGCTTGGCCTCCCATGATGTCTCTAGTTCAAGTCTTGGGATTACCTGATACACAGTTCTTGTGAACAGGGTATCTGGGGTTTACTTGACAGGGATGGGTACATGAAGTGGCCTTGCCTTGAAGAGTTTTCTTGTCATAAAAAAAAGGTTCTAAACTAGATTGATTGATACGCAAAGCCAAGTCTTTTGATGAGGCATGGAGTAAACAGTGGTTTTGGCATATCATTACATGGTCCCCTTTGTATAATCCATTGATGTGATAGATGTCATTTTTTTCTCTTTACAATGATAACTGACTTAGTTAACTTTAGACTTAAGAGTGTTGCTTTCATTCAGCAGGTATCTTGTTCTTAGTTCAAATAGAATAGTAGGTAGAACCGTAGAAGTAATAAGTACTTCGAAATGTTGTCTGAATTCAACACCATATATGTCATATGGCCCTTTCATTGTGTGGATAGAACACAGTAGAATATGAACATGCATGTTGATTTCTGATTTGCCTTGCCAACTTGAAACAGGGCATGGCATAGCTAAAAATGTAGGTGATGGGGCTCGATGTTATTTATAGATGAATTAATAGATAAGTATGGGATGCATAAATAAGATGCATATATACTTGCATATGCTTGCATTTATATGATTAGTTTGTGTTTCAAGATTAGAAATTATTTGTAGGTTATTATTTCATTTGGGTTTGAGTAGGGCATTTAGTGGCCCTTTAGGGTCGCCTAATCCTTTCCTAATAGGTCGGGTTTGGGTAACCATTAAGAGTTGTGGTGGCTTGGGGAATGGAACTAGTAAATCCCTCAAAAATCCAAGTGGATTCATGTATGCATCTAGGGTGGTTATGAATTTACCAACTCAATAGGGTCTGTGGGACTTGATGGGATGTAATTGGCAGCCCCCTTTAAAGACTTATAAATTGTGACAGAAAGCTGGTTGTAATGCTCAAGCATTAATTTGGGATGTTTGGGATGATGGAGAGCTCTTTGGGGGACCTTGCTTAGTTTGTCTAAAGTTGAATTGAGTCTTATGTTATTGTTTGCTTTTGTTTATTTGCTGCTGGATCAGTTTTAATTGAGTTTTACTAGAATGAGGGCAATTTGGTAATTTTAAAATTCCTTGAATGGTCTGTCCTTGGTTGTACCGAAGCCCATTAATCTTATTTTGTTTTTTGAATCCTTTTTTCTATTTGGTTTAGAAGTTCTTCAAGTACTTTTTTTTTTTTTTGGTTATAAGTAATCCTAATCATTCTAGTAATAGGTTATTTAGAATTCCTAGTCTTTCTAAGAAAGGATTTAGAAATTGCCTATATAATGGCTTTATTGTATTCAATAATATTGATAGATTTTAATAGCATTCCAACTTTTTTCAGGCTTGAGGTGTGATTGCTTTCTCCTACCTAAGTGTGACTGCTTAGGAAAGCCTAAGTGTGATTGCCTAGTGTTTTATCTTTCTTTATTTGATGTTCTTTTCATTGTTTTAATACCAAACAGCCATCAACACATTCAATATCTTATCAAGAATCTAGTTTAGTGCTGAAATTCCTAAAAATCCTACATCAAATTTGGTATTAAAGCCCGTTCAAGCTTATGTCTTGTGTGAGATTTGCAATCATTTGTGGGTTATGTTTGTTGACTAAGCACATCAAATTATCATTATTATCATCTATTATATTTGGGGTTGAATAGGGAACTCAGTGGCTTTTTAGGGTCACCCAATCCTTTCCTAATAGGTTGGGTTAGGGAACATTAAGATTTGTGGTGGCTTTGGGAATGGAAATGGTAAATCCTTTGAAAAGCCAATTGTTTTCAGGTGTTTGTGCTGTATGCTTCTAGGGTGCTTTTGACGGATCTAAGGCTTTTTTATTTTGTTTTGGTGGTTGGGCCTCCTATCCTTATTTCCAAAGGGTATTGGTGGAGATATTGATTTCTCTGTGTCGGTAATTAATTTTTGTGGGTATAAAGTTTTAGGCTTTTGAATGGGAATTGATATATAATTATATGGAAAAAAATGGAATATGAATTGCAATTCGTATTTTGTGTGAATGATGTAGAACGAGCTTTGATACTAAAATTTGATGCAGATAGAAAATTGCAATAAAGAAACAAAGACGAAAAATGATAAAAAATTAAAAACCTAGGAGTCAATGATGGGAACATAACTGGCAGTTTTCCTTTAAAGAGTTTTTTAATTTGGGATGTTTCAAATGATGAAGAGTTCTCTTGGGACCTTCCTTAGTCAGTCTAAAGTTGAATTGACTCTTATTTGATTGTAGTTTCCTTTAAAGACTTTTTAATTTGGGATGTTTCAGATGATGAAGAGTTTTCTTGGGACCTTCCTTGGTCAATCTAAAGTTGAATTGACTCTTATTTGATTGTTTGTTTTTGTTTTTCCTTGTTGGATTGGTTTTAATTAAGTTCTCCCAAAATAAAGACAATTTGGTAAATTCCAGATCTACTGGAATGGGCTGACCTTGGCTGCACCAAAGGCCTTTTTGCCTCACACCTCGGGGCCTTGGGCAATATAAGGCCTTGGCACCTTAAGGTTGCCTTTCACCTTTAACTACCTTGACCCTAATTCTAGTTGACTTAGGAAAGCCAACTATTGATTTACAAAAATACGCTTGATTTGAAGAAATTAAATGAATTACTAATAACCTAATTTACGTCCAAAGCTTGACCAATAAAAATATAATTGACTTCTAATATTAACAAAATATTTAATTTGTAGGTTTCATAAATTTTATGTACATAATCGACTTTGCAGATCTTGACTTTTGTCTAGGGTAAAAGAAAATTTGATTTCTTTTTGTAAGGCTTGTGGCTTTTATAGAAAAATGCTAGATAATCCTTTTTTTCTTCTTGCAAAAATTTAAAAATTCTTTTTCCATATCTGTCTTGTTTGTATCTTTGTCAAGTGAGGTGGGGCTGGTATCAGTGGTTAAGGTTGAAACCCAACTTGTCTTAGGATTGGGCTTGAAATGGGACATTTTAGTTAAATTTGGGTTTTTGGGTGACCTTTTTGGCATTCACCTAACCAATTGCCATCTATAGGTCTAGGGTACTTCAAATTTTTTTGTAATAGAATAGTCCGTTGGTGTGGAGTTGCAACCAGAGGGTTTGTTTGGTAGAGAGGAAAGAAACATCTATTCCTTCATTGTCCGGTTGCTTTGGAGTTGTGGGATATGGTTTTTGGTTTATTTGGAGTTTGTTGGGTTATGCCAATGTCTATTGTTGAGCTTCTTGCTTGTTGGCAAGGTCAATTTGGTTGCCATCGTAATGGATATATATGGACTGTTGTTCCTCATTGTTTGATGTGGTGTATTTGGAAGGAAAGAAATAGTAGGTGTTTTGAAGAGAATGAGTGTTCTATGCTTGATCTCAAGCTTCTATTTTTTAGAACCTTATTGGATTGGTTCTCAATGTGGAGAAACCAACCTTTTTCTTCAATTTTGGATTTACTTGATTTATGTAATTTTTGTATTTGATATGTACACCCCTGTAAACTCCCTGTGTACTTTAGTGTCTCTTTTTTTGATATCAATAAATCTTTATTACTTATCCCCAAAAAAAAAAAAAAAAGTGAGTGGAAAGAAAATGTAAAAAGGCTGAACATAAAAAGGAAAGAAGAGATTAATATTATTATTGTTAGTATTTGGTTGAAGGGATAGAAAAGGGTAGAGAATAAGTATTTTGTATTACATTCCTATTATATTCTTGTGTTGAATTTTCTTTAATAAACTTTATCTATGTAAGACACTTTCTCTTATTTTCCTCCCATTTTGGAAGATTAAAATGGGGGCCTGGATATAAAATGTCCATCACTCCCTTATTCCTTCCATTTTTCCATTCTACTGAACAAGAGAAATTATCAATCCATCTCTTCTGTTCTCTCAACCCTCATCGATCCTACCATGTTTCCTCCCAACCAAATGCACTCAAAAGGTCTTTTTATTGTTAAATGGATGGATTCATTTGGTATTTAAGTCCTAAACCCCACTTGTTAGGGGTTGAACTTGAGATGGGATAATTTTATCTTATTCTAGCTTTGGAGGATCTTCCCAGCCTTCAACCAATCCATTGCCATCCCTAGGTCTAAGTTTTTTGTTTTCTTTTTGCTTGGGGGGTGGGGCAAGGATGATGTAATTCACAGAATTTAGTTGGTATAAATGCTTCTTTCTGTTTGTGAAATCATCCTTACATTTCTGATTCTCCAGTGAATTTTCTCTTTTCCTAATAGCAATTTTAAATATAATGCATTATACAATTATAGCCATGCCATACAATTTTAATTTTTGAAGCTTCCTGTTGTAGTTAGATGGTAACCTAGGAGGCATGGCTACATGTGTGTCCATGGAGTGTCTGGTAAAAAAAAAAAAAATTGGGACACAGCCTCAACATGGTTGCAATGTGCTCTTGATATGGCTTAAAAAAAATTTAAAGAAAGAAAAAGAAAAAATAAGAAAAAATCACCGATTGTGATAACGAGGACCATCAATTAATAGAACAAAGGCTTCAAACAACTTGTGCCATCGGTGATCCTCAGCTTTCTCGTTCTCAACCTTGTCAGCTATCCTCACTGTCAGATTGGCGACCTGTCATGGCCATCACACCATCTGATTTATCAATGCTCTATCGCTGATCGCTCCTCATTCTTAGTTCTACATTTGTCTTGCCTACTTTCCCCTGTTTTGTTCTCTATTTTTTATTTTATTTTTCTCATTTTTGTTTTTAGAGAATTCTATTCTCTTGTATCTATCAAAACAAGGGGTTTTATTTATTTATAATTGTTATAAAGTATAATAGTTTTGGTTAAGTGCTTAAGATTTTTGTATACCAATAAATTATGGTCCTGTTATATTTTTCACTTTTATTTATTTACATGAATTGTTTTACAAGTATAAAGTTATTGATAAAACTATTATTTATTAATATATTACGGTCTTCTGAAGATAATGAGAGATCTATGCCAGACCTCAAGTTATTTTTCTTTAGAACTTTATTGGATTGGTTGTCAGCTTTGCGACCAATCATTTTCTTCTTTTCTTGATTTTCTTGATTTATGTAATTTTTGTACTTGATTTGTTGACCCCTGTTCACTTCCAATGTACTATGGTGTCCTTTTTTTTGATATCAATAAATCCTGTTACTTATAAAAAAAAATATATGTTATTGTTAAAAATGATCCTTTATTTGCACTGTTTTATTTATTTATTTTTGAAGTCGATTTATTTGTAGTAAATAAATAATAAAAATTTGATTGCTACTAATAAATTATGCCCTAAAGTATACCTAAACTAATTATTAATTAATCAAATAATTAATTACCGTGTTCTTGTTTTTCAAGAATTATCGTGTCTCGTGCTCATGTCCGTCCATGCTACCATCCTGAATTGTTCCTCGTATAATAGTATTTAGATTCAGTTTAAGGTTTTGAGGCATTTATATTTGGAGAAGCAGTTGCGAGCTAAATGATTCTAATATTTTATGATTTTAGAAAATTAGTTGAAATGTAACTCTGTATTCATTTCAAGGTCCATAGCCAACCATAAGTATTGGCTTGTTGTATGCGTTTCAGGGGCCAAAGAAGCTACACTTTTGAGTATATTTTTGTGAAAACTGAAACTTTCATTTTATAAACGAACATCATGTAGAGTTTGTAGATTGAATCCATTTTGAGCCTGTTGGGGTCAATTTGTAAATTTCATGTAGCAGTGGTTTGGAGAGGGAAACTTCCTGGCTGAGAAGGATACTTTTTGTCAGTTTTGGTCAAACTTTGAACTTATATGAAAGAAAAAGATTAGAAGACTCACCAAGTTGTAACTTATATATTTATATGAATGCTTGCAGTGGTAAGGGCAAATTTGGTGCATTTTAAATCCCTGGGAGGGCTAGGTATCAGAATTTGTAGCATACTATGGATTTTCAAGGGTGCAGCAATATGTAAATAGGGTGGGGAAAAAAAAGTTGTGTTGCCATTCTTTTTTGTAGAATTTGCAACATTTGGATATTAATGGCCTCTTGGATTTAACTTTTTATCTGATGCCCCAAAACTTAGTGAGAAAAGTGAGAGGGTAAGGAGGAGATGGGGATCATGTGATGAATGACGAACTGTGATCTTAGTTTTCAGTTGCTTGTTGGTGTAAACCATGCCTCCCTGTTGTTGACATAGGTGTGAAGTATGACTAATCAAAAAGACATGGGTGTAAAGTATGAACTTTTATGAGCAAAATTTATGAATGCTTATTTTTGGTTGAAGTGGAATTATTCTGCCTATTATTCATGAATGCTTATCTTTCTCTCTAATGGCAAAGGAAGTGGAATTATTCTGCCTATTTTTGGATGAAGTGAGGTGCATAGATAACTTCATGTTTCACCTTATGAAATAGGAATTACAGAAGTGAAGTTTTGAGAGTTAATTCTGTTTATCAGTAAGTTTCTGATATTCTTGATTATTGCAGTTATTTACGTGGTTCCATGTAAGGAGACAATGAATTCCCATTGAGAACTGAATAGGAGATGAAATTGAAGTTTTGAGAGAGAACTTCTTATTGGTAAGATTTTGAGAAATGTTGGTCATTGCAGTATTTATGTGGTTGCGGATGAACCTGTAAGAATTAGACATTTGGTAGGTTAGTCATTGTTTTTTACATGTGGCCTATTATTTTGCATCTCGAGTGTTGCTAGAGTGTTGGTATAAGCTTAAATTGTGGTTTAATGGCAGGTAATCAGAAACAGTTTCATTTCATACAATAATTGTGGTGGGATTCATCGGTAGATCATCTGTGTATCATTGGGATGACAGTCACTAGTGGTGCTAATAGAAGTGTCAAGTATTTACGATGGCTCACGCACGCTCTGAAATGAGAGCGTTTTATGTCATGCAACAGCTGCTGTGGCTTCGGGCTTGTGCGATATAGGAATAGGATATATAATCATTCTATTCAAAGCTACGATGATTTGAGTCCATTTAAGCCACGTCCACATTTTTATTAATTCATAATTAAACTAAAATATTTTTTTTCCCTTTTTCTTTTATTTTGTTTGCCCTGTTGCAGTTGAAGTTACTTTCCTCTTAACACACACACACACTATTTCTCCCCAATTTTTACTTCCATTCAACTCCCAATCAATCAAAAGACATCATAGTTAGGGCAACTTGGAAAAACTCTCGTAGCAGTGAACAGAGATGAGTATTAGTGGGCCTCTGGTGGTGATGCGACTCACACAAAGATGCGGTAATTGACGGCAGTAAACAGGAACTAGGAAGGAGTGTTCAATGGTGAGTATGGAATAGCCATCTGTGCTTCACGTTTTAAAATCCCTTGGCTTTCATTGCCCATACGTAGGATGACAATTTTTAACCAAGCCCGTTAAGCCACTCATAACCCACCTAGATGAGGTAAGTTTTGACTCAACTCAATTAAAGATTTGGGTAAAACGGGTAAGGACTCAAACTGGTTAACCAATTAAATGAGTATTATTGGGTAAACCTGTTGGGTATCCAATGGGTACCAAGTTCAAACCCCCCCACCCCCCCCAAATTTCAACTATTCTAACACCAAAACCCTTAATTCTTAAGTCCTTGACCCCTCTTTTCACGTTATTTATTTTCTTGAGTTTTCTCTCTCTTTTTCTCACAGTTTTAAATTGTAAATCTTTCTAACCCTCTCTCACACTGAGGCCTCCATAGCCAAAGATTTGAGCTCCTCTCATCAGTTGCCACCACTCGCCATTGATATGATGATTTTTAAACTCTTGAAGCTCTCTTCTCTATCTCATTTTCTATCTCTTCTCACAACTCCTCCATGGCAGAAATAAGGAAGAAGCTTCTTCTCTGCTGCCATTAGTCACTGTTGTTAGCTGATGGAGCTGCTCCCTCTTTGGTTCGATTAGACCCAAACAAACACCCTTTCTCTCTCTCACATCGAAAAAAACTGTTTGAATTGATTTCCAAATCTCGCCGAGATCGATTGAGTTTGGGCTTTAAATTGAGTTTTAGGAACCCAATCTTGGTGATTTGCCTTTTCTGTAAAAAGTTTATTTTAAAATTTTCTGTTATGTTTTGTTGAAGCCTTGCTTGGTTGCTGAGAAAACTTAGGCTTAGAAAAAGAAAATAGAAGAACTGGTATGGGGGAAATGTTCTTCACCTTCAGTAGTTTTCATTTTAATTTTGTTTTTTTTTTAGCAATGATATGATTACAATGATTGTTTCTCGCAAACTCACCGTCTAATGTATAATTGTGTTTGATTATTTTGCTTTTAGTATGAGAATGAGAAATTTTCAAGTATTGATTTTCATTAAGGCCCGCTTGGATGCCAAGAAACTAAGAGAGATAGCAGGAAATTTCAAGTCTTTGAATTTTTTTTGTTTTTGTTTTTGTTTTTGAGAACTAAGTCTTTGATTTTAATAGGTTAAATGGATGGGTTTTGTATTAAATGGGTTAGGTGGATTATGAGTATTTAGTATATATCTAAATGGGTAAATAGATAATTATGTACCCGTCTCATTTATGACATAATCTAAAACCCAACACAACCCACCCAACTGTCACTACTACGAGTTGAGAGAGAGGGTGTTTTTTGGGGGTGGGGGGGTGGGGAGGGGAGTATGGACACAATTTTTGAATTTAACAAAAATATTAAAGGGGGTAGTAATTTGCCAATTACCATTCAATGATAGGGAAATATTGTTCAGTTTTATAATTTAGAGGAAAAATGCAATTAACCCTTTTTGATGATTGAAGAATTTATTCTTGATATTATTAGTAATAGTTTTCTGAATAGCATTAAGTGCATTTCATATATTTATGTAATGTGAGAAGTCCTAATTTTATACTAGGATCCTTTGTAGCCTTATTGTCTCTTTTTTTTCCTACTTAATTATGGACTTGCATTTACAATGATGTTTCACAACAAAGTCATATGCAAATTGGAATGAAGAAAAAAAAAAGAAAAAAGAAAATCCATTCCTTAAGTAATAGTGAAAATTGTCACTACATTTCAATATATCTAGGAAAAAAAAAAAAAACATTGTTAAATCTTATACCTATTGCAGTGGCTATTATTGCTAAAAGAACCATAATAGTGTGAAAAAAATCTCTACTACAAGAGGTGCATCTCTTATGCATTAGTAATATGCAATATCTCTATTATATTGTGTGAAGCCTACGGGTGGCTAGAGTTCACACAATGTAAGAAAAATGTTGCATATAACTGATACATTAAGATACTTTTTTCCCACTACAGGTGATGAACAAATTTATTTTTGATTTCGTGAAGAAAACACCTGTGGGGAGTGGAAAGATCTCCGTCCAAATTAAAGCCCAAAAATGAAATGGGCCACGGGAATGAGATTGGGCTAAGTATGGCTGCAAGGGGGAAGTCTAAGAAAGGAATAGGCTGTAAGAAAAAAGGAAGTTAAACCTACGCTTGAGAAGGGGAATGCCGCAGTATCGTGATTCCCGTCAAGAGAATGGAAGGTTAACCATGTGTCCAGTTAGTTGCACGGATGATCCACATGTTGCCACTAGATGGTGCTAGGAACCACGGTAAACTTTCAAAACACACAAGAGGATTGAAGATTTTTATCTCTGCCTCAATTTGAGAGCCCCCACCTAACCTCAGCCGCATTAAATGCATATAAGACAACTTGAACAGTAAAAATATCTCACTGAAGGCAGAGTTCAGGGATAAGGAAGGGGAAGAAACCAATAAAGTAAGAAAAATATCTTCAGAGACTAGGCTGGCAGTATAACATTTATAAAAGTAGGAATAGTAGAGAGGCCTATAAATAAGATAAATAAGAGGAAAGTCCAATGGAGAAAGGGGAGGATTTTCTTTTTGGGAGAAGAAGAAAAATCTATCTAGGGAGAGTAATAGAAGTAGAAAGAGAGGGAAATACTAAGGGTGTCACCACGGGAACAAGAAAGTTTCCCATAGTAATGTCTGTAATTGTAATTGTAACACCAATGGTCAAAGAAATCTATTGCTTTTGTTTCCCATTGTGGAATGTTTATTCCTTGTTATTTATTTGTATTTAAGTTATGTGAATCATTATAGTAGAATTCCGAGGTGAGTACCTCAGGGGCCAAATTTTGTGTCCCTACAACACCTTTTGTGAGCCTATATATATATATATATATATATATTGCTTGCTTTCTTTTACGAGAAAATTTATTGTTCAAATTCTTCATTCTATTGTTATTTTAACAATTGAATGATTAAAAAGAAAAAAAGAATTCATTTTCTTTTAGCTCACTCTCTTAGTGGGGAGCATCAAGCTCACTTAGAGAACACCAAGATAATCAAGGTCTTATGTGGGTTACTTAATTAAACATAACTGGTCCGTACGTGGTCCTGTTGCCATCTAAGTTTAAAAACATAGTAGTATAAGGAGCATTACCTAAAGTACAGAGTTTATGATGGAAGCTGAATCAGTTTACACTTCAATTTTTGTAATACCCTATCCCAAGCAATTGAAAGCACTAACATCGAACAACTTTCATGGTCTTGTTCCCTTTAAAGTTTAATAACATAGTACATTGCATTATGGACCGATTTTATAATGGACGCTGAATCGGAGTCCACTTTAATTTTTGTAACACCTTTGTTCCAAGCATTTGAAAATTGAAAGGCATTTGAAAGCACTACTATCTAACTAGTAATAGCATCCTGTGCAAACTAGGGCCTGTTTGGCCAAAAAATGTTTAGCTGTTTGTTTGTTGTCTCAGTTTATCTTGTTTTATTTTTTTTTCCCCTTAAAAAATTTAAAGTCAGCTTTCAATTTTTTGTCACATATTTAACATAAAAGGTACCAAAAACTATATCTTAACACTATGTAAATAAGCTATAGAAAACTTTACACCAAGTAAAATCTGAATCACCAATGTAGCTTCTCTTAAACTTTTGTTTGAAGCAATTAGAAGTTCAAAAATATAGCCCATAACTCTCTTTTATCGTATGACAACATAAATTGGAGCCATAAGAGAAGCCTGTTTGCTAGGACTGTGTGCGAGTCAAACTGGCCAGACTGAGGGGAAATTTTTTAACCAATTCATCCTTGATGGGTTGGAAAAATTCCAAACTGCCACCAACTCGTCAAGTTAAAAAAAATGGCAGATTAGTTGAAAATTTGTAAGGTTTTAACGGTTTAATTTTAGTTATGTGTTATATATTGAACATAAAATTTATTTGACCATTTACAGATAAATTTACGTTGTATTTTCTCTAAAACATATAAATTATTGAAGGAAATCACATAAAGTGATCAACTTTCCCATAGATTAAAGTACACACATTTTAAGCTATGAGTGTTTTCTATTTTTTTTTCTTAAAAAAAGAAAAAGAGAAGTTATGAGTACCATATTCATGTCACTATATATGCTTACAAATATGTTGGGAATGTATTATTCATTTTCATGTTAACATATGTAAATCATGGAGTTAACAAAAATTAAAACAAAAACACATACACACATATATATATATATATATATATATTTATGTATGTATTTATATTGGATCAAGTCTTGGCGATTTAAAAAAAGACTCAACCTATCACCTAATCTGACCCACCATTTAGTAGTTGAACCAGTACAACTTGCTTGAAAATCAATGTCATATCTGGATGGTGCGGAGTGGAAACTGGAGAGGATTAGTTAGTTTGGATGGATTAAGGGGGTCTTTGCATTGGCCTACTATTTACCATTCTTAACTATTACACTCAAGGATTAGGTCCTTTAAAATTTTAAATGATATGATATTAAATGCAATTTCAAATTTATTAAATTCATTCCAAACAATAAAGAATAATATTAGAGATACAAATTATTTTACAAACTGCTGATGTGGTGAGTAATTATTGGTAAATGAAAAAGTGATATTAATGGTGGGTCTAGATGAAAACCAATAAAAAGTTGGTCACATCATCAGTTTGTAAAAATGTTGTAAAATAGTTTGTGGTTGTAGCATCACTCAACAATAAAATGGATCAAACTGTAATGGAGAGCCTCAAAAACCTAGTGCAGCTTGGCCTCAATTACTTCTTCTTTTTTTCCTCTTTTGTTTTGAATTTTTGAATTATATATATATATATATATATATATTTCTTTTCACTAAAGAATGACAAGCTAGGACAGAAAGGGCGTGAGAGAGATTCAAACAAGCCAATGATCTTGGCTTCATGTTGTTGAGTTAGTTTGAAAGGCAATATTCTTATATATCGGACTCTCGCATAGGAGGTGGGCTCCACGGTGGGTAACACGTGTAGGGCCTAACCGGAGCACTGCTTTGAGATTTTACGTGAGTATGAGATCTTGGTGTATTCTTCCCCCAGGCCTAAACTTTACCCGTATTCATTTGTAATCGAATTCAAAGCCTAGATATGTATCATAGAGAAAGTGACATCCTCAATATCCTATAAACAAAGACAATAAGTTATAATAAAAAGATAATATGGAAAAGGTACCAAAACAAGTTGCAAACCATAAAACCCACTTGGTAATATTCTAAAAACTTTGATACGAATTCGGTTCACTATAAAAGCAATTCAAGAATTAGTTTCATTACCACATAGTTTTATAAGTTGTCCAACATTTGATTTTGGTGGCTGCTTAAGTAATGGCTGACAGTTCGATTGCCAGGCTCGAGGCACAGGTGGAGATAAAGGCAGATGTAGAAAAGTACTATGGCTTCTTTAGGAACAATATGCATCGTTTGGTTCAAATGTTCCCCAAAAACATTAAGAGCTTTCAAATACAAGAAGGAGATGAGGTCAGGGCTGGCTGTCTGACCCATTGGAAATATGACCTCGGTAAATTACAATTATTTATACCTTTCTATTAATTATTTTTAATTGAAATTTGGGTAGATATGGCAATATACAGTAGTGTCAACAATCAAGTCTAGTCTCAAATTTTTGCGGTTTTGCTATAACTTAACATATTAGTGAGAGTAAATCATACACTTTGGCATCACAACTTTTTCATAAATTTGATATGGTAGGTTGTGGGTGGTGGAGAATAAAGTGATGGGTCTATATGAAAGTAACAGGCAGCAAGTTATAGTCTACCACATATGATAGTTGTGGAAAATGATGCGGTAAAAGATGTGATCCTAAAATTGTTCGTTCTTTTTTTGCTATTCTATATTAAATCTAAAGTCATATTTTCAGTTATTTTCTTAATTTAGCTGTCATGTTTTTACTATTTTTCTACAAAGTTCTACTAATGTTATTTTGGGTCTTTCATTACCAATTTTTCATTGCCTCAACTTGAATAGGCACACTCTTTCTTATTGGTGCATTAACCATTCTCTTTTGAACATAACCAAACTATCTTAAGTAGCTTTTCATTATCTTTTCATTAATAGGAGCCATTCTAATTATGATCTCATCTTTAAACGATTTTTCTAATTTTGAATCTTATCTTTTCGTGTACTTACATTTATTCATCTTAATATTTTTATTTCAGTTAAACTTATTTTATAAGTATGTTGCTTCTTTTCTTTTCTTTTTTTTTTTTTTTTTTTTTTTTGGTTGAGAATACTAAGTATGTTGCTTCTTAATAGCCTAACATTCTGTACCATAAAGCATAACTGGTATTATGTGACATATATATAAAAATGTTTATACCCATAAGGATATTTCTTTTGTTAGAGAAGTGTTTATACCCATAAGGATAATAGTGTGACATATATTATAAATTTTATTATATAAATCTTACAAATTAATGTGTTAACTTTTAAACATGAAACAAAAAAAAAAAAAAAATTGTATATTATATTATTGACATGGCACTAATCATATTCAATATCACATCCCTTTGTTTTGTAATAAAATTAATATTTCTTTTGTTATTTAATGATTTTTTTTCTTTAGTTAGTCTATTCTAAAATCTTTAGAAGTATTGGCTATTTCTTAAGAAAAATTTTTGGCAACAAATTAGTTTTGTAGTTAACGACTATAACCCCATTTAATATCTTTTTATTAGATGTGAATTTTGACAAATCTATCATTGAATTATATTTTCTTCTTATATTTTTCATGTTTGCAAAATTTCTAAAGATCAATAGTTATGTTATTAATCAAGAGTTTAAATTTTAATTTTTTGTAAGTCTAAAATTATGCATTAAAAATATGTTTATAGATTGAATAATAAATAACATCTGATTAGCATGAAATTTGATATACGTGTAAAGAATATAAAGAATATGCAATCCAACTATTATATTTTAAAACACATAGTTATGTTAATTTTTTTAAGTGAGAGTTGTAGCCAACTTAAAGACCTACAACAAAACTTAAAGACCAATGTTACAAATATTGTTTTGGTAGTTGTTCTAGTTTGTCTACGGCAACAAAATATTAAATTTTGGCATTAGTATGCATTGGTAATGTAATTTCGAAATTACTATTATATATTTTTGATGAACAAATTACTATAATATATATGAATTTTATATAAAAAAAAATTCTAAAATGGTTGATTAATGATTGTCCTAAGCACAGGCCCGTTAACCGAATCCTTAAAAAATGTGTAGAATTCAAAATTTATTTTCTAATATTCTTTGAATTATATAAAACTTTGGTTTATAACAAAAGCCTAGGGTTTGAAATTGAAAAGTCAAAAGATGGAGAAGAAAAAAAAGACAGCGGAAGCTTTAGGGTTTTATTACGGCACAAGAATATTAGATTTTTTAATTAATTTTTTAAAAATTTTAATTGTTTATTTTTTAAGTTTAAAAAATAATTATTTTGGGTAAAAGATAAGATACATATGGAAATGCCGTGCAAAAAAGAAAGAATGAAAAAGGGATAAACACTTGAATAGAAGAAGAATGCCTTTGTTTAATTGCCCCCCTTGGCTAATGGCTCCCCCTCTGATCTGAATAGAAGAGAAAATGAAAGATACAAACTCATAGGGAAATTCACAGAGAGAGGCAAAAGACACCAGTATTTATACCTAGAGAACTCTTTTTAAACTTTAGTGAAAAAATCAGGTTGCACAAGTCAGTCGGTACTTTTCACAATGATTAATTTTTTTTTTTTATTCAGTTACAAGGCTTCTCACTTTTATAGAGGAAAAGGAGGAGATGAGAAATGTACAATTAATATAGATGTTCAAATTCTGTAGGTCGTGGACACTGAATGTTTCATTATTTCAATGTACTTTGTGTGTGCTTGGTTCTACGTCGTGTGGCATTATCATTTTTTGCTGTGTCTCGAATGCATGTCGTATTAAACTGATTATTGGGAGAGGATCGAACAGATAGGCTGCTTTGGATTCTCTACTATGGGAGTATATATGGTACATTCTGAAAAAATGCTTTATGGTAGTATGTATCTTTTATTAATTTGAAATTGTGTTAATTTGGTATTATACTGAAACTTTTTTTGAAAAGTAATTTTGTTGAATGAATTGTGTCTGGTATAAAAAAAATTTTGTTTGTAATTTTGTTGAATGAAATTGTGTTTGCTATTATCATTTTGTTTGAATTCTTGCGGAATGCATTTTCGGGGGCAATAAGAAGGAAAATATATGGGATGGGTTTATATAAATATTTTTTAACTAAACAATTAATTATATGATAACGTTTAAGTCCAAAACCAAATTAGACGTAATAAAAAACTATTCCAACATGTATTAAAAAAAAAAAAAAAAAAAACTATTCCAACAATATTATACAATTTCCATAAGTACTCGCAATTTTTTTTTTAAATTTTTTTTTATATAAATAAAAACTGTGTAGGGGGCGACTTGAGTTGACGTCTTTCACCTAGGCATGAGCAAGAGATCTAGATGTGTGATGCCCCAATTTAATTGATTGTGTGATGTGTATGGGTGTGTGATGAGTCCCACATCGAGTATTTATTGGGTAGATCTGAGCTTTATTAATAACTACAAGGAACCTCAATTGTGACTAGTCATTTTGAGGTATAGTACAGATGTGACTAGCGCTTTTCCTTGGGTCGTTACATATGATATCAGAGCCGATCCGGTAACCTCGTGTGAGTTTGGAGATACTACTCCACAAAGTGGGCCCTAATGAGGACTTTAGGAATTTAAGTGGGGGAGATTGTAATGCCCCAATTTAATTAATTGTGTGATGTGTGTGGGTGTGTGATAAGTCCCATATTAGGTATTTACTAGGTTGAGCTGGGTTTTATTAACAACTACAAGGAACTTCAATTGTGACTAGTCCTTTTGAGATATAGCGTAGATGTGGCTAGCACTTTTCCTTGGATCGTTACAAGATGAGTCATATTTATGCACCCAATACCATCGATGACGCTAGTAAGCATGAGCCAAGAATATAAATTTTTTTTCTCAAGCACTTCCCATTGCAAGATTCGAATGATACTACTTCCATAAGTATTTGCATTAGTAATATCTACTTAAATATTTTATTTACAAAATTATAATAATTAACATAAATAATATTAATACATAATGCCAGATGAAATGACAAAAGCAAAACAACATAAAATCCACCCTTTCATACCCTTATGGCTTTACAAGAGATGATTAATTTACATTATATGTGAGTGTGACCAATGTAATGATTTACGTGTTCCACAATTACGTACTGTTTGTCATGTGATTCAAATGAAACTATTCTTGTAACTTTGTACAACAAAGCAAATATCATATGCAACAGACATCACTAAAACCATCTATATTGGTTTTGTCTAGTCCTAGCCATGCATGTCCAACATCACAGATCAAGGGTGTTCCATCCTTGACTTTGGACGAGGAAAACCTGTGCAGGGTGGGGGTGGAAACTTTGGACTCGGAAGGTAAGATGAAGGAGAAAGGGAGTGGCAATCATGAAAGTGATTGAATATAGTTAATATATTTTGTTAAAATATGAATATTCTATGGAAAATATAGAATTTTCCTTAGTTATTTCAACATGCTGTCTAAAATAACATGAATTATTCATTTATTATTTTTTTAATGCAAGTTATATGTGAACTTTGAAACCGAGTAAAAATGTAAATAGAATTATAAGATTGTAAAAATGTTTGAGCAAAGAATCACGTGATGGCTCTCGAATGGTAGGTATGCACATAAAATCCCATGCATCTAACATTAAAATTTTTGCAAAGGATATAGATATAAACATCTTTCTTTTGTAGTGGATGCGCAAATACGAGGAATTGAAGGTTTGGCTTGGTTTGGGTTGATGACAAGAAATTCCACAAAAGATGATAGTGGAATGGAGGGAAAACATTGAAGAAGTAAAAATGGAGTGTGAAGTGGGAACCAGGGATGGAGCCAGGGTACAAACCTAGGGGGGGCAAAGCTTAACGTAAAGCTCATAAAATTTCATCACATTCATTAACATCGTAATCTTATATTTGTAGACACAATTTGAGATTTGCAATAAACTAATACTAATTTTGGTGATTTTTCAAATTTTAATTTAAAGTTTTTTATAAATTATGACATCAACATTAAAGGTTAGCAACAATAAATCATCAATATTAGTTTATGAATAATGCTGGGGATACATCTAACTACACGCTTGAATCCACAACATGCCTCACAAAAATTAGGTTAGTCCTAAACAAAAAGCCAAATAAACAAATCTTACAAATCACAACAAATTTTTTTTTAGAGATAGTTTTCAACCTATGATGTTTAATAAATTTTACCAGCACTTGAGCTACAACAAAATAAAATTACAACAAAATTAATATTTATTCATTGCACAACATGAACTTTACCATTTTTCTATTGAGTAGGACCACTAAGAGCATCAGTACCCAGTCTCTCAAATGGTATATGTTGATATACTTTAGAATCAAAGCACCAAAAATGCTCAGTCTTGCAATTCTAAAAAAATTTGCAATTGTGCTATAGTACCATCCTAAATGTATGATGGTACTGTAGCGCAAATGTAAACCTAAATATTATATTTTATTCCCTTTTTACCTTTTGTTCTCTCTCTCTCTCTCTTAAAGCTCATCTCACCAGTCACTCCTCTCTCTCTCTCTCTCTCTCTCTCTCTCATCTCACTAGTCACTGTATGCTCTCTCTTTCTCTCTCATGCCTCTACCGATGGCCCTTTTTCTCCCTATGCCGCTCAACCCAGCACTCTAGCCACAGTCCCTTTATCCATTTTCTCATCACCCCCTCCCTTCTCACAGCATGGTTGTGGGTTTGCAAATCGGATTTTCTAGGTGAGATTGACATGGTCAAAAGAAAAAAGCCACATGACTGAATTTTAAGTGAGGAACTTAAGGAACAGTGCATTTAAGTATTGTACCTAAGTTTTGTCATTTTGTGTTATACCCGACTATGGTCTAAGCTCGCTAGGATTTGATATCCTGCACCATCCTTACGGCTTGATGGGTCAATACAATTATATGATTAAATTTATTAGAAAATTTAAGATACATTCCTAAAGAATTTTCCTTAACGTTTACTGTTGAATGAAAGTTACTTTCAAAAGGCCTCTACCTCAAAGGAAAAATACTAGTACTAGAAATTACATATGGTAAAAAGAAATACATCATTGAATGCATGATGGGAGAGCTTGAACCTACCATTGTTGAACGTTATACTCACTATAACATCAGTAGTTCCCACAGACGGCGCCAATTGTAAGGACTAGATTTGAGTCCCTAGCCCAAAAGATGGATGGACTTAGACCCAAAAAGCCTAAAACAATGAATTTATAGAGAGTGGGTTGGAAAATTGGACTAAAATGAATTAGACAACAAATAAAGTAGATTCAAATGACAAGAACAGGTAGCTAGATTAATTTAAATTAAAGAAAATTGTCCTCGGCACAATCCGAGGAGATCAGTTCTTATATATTTCTCACAAGTTTGATTACAAATTTAATTCCTGATTGCTATGGTATTTCTCTCTTGATTTCCCGACACCCATGTCTCATTGCTTCCTTCTCCTTTTATACTCTTTTCCCTTTCATCTTTACCCTCCACGTGCAGACCAGATGGTTGGTGTTTGATACTTGTCCCATCAGCATTTTTTAAAAATCTTTATGTAGTAGCTGTAAGGCTGAGAACCACTGTTTAGATATCACTTTCACATTAATGTGGCCGGAGAGATAGCTGCAGAGCATTTAATGCAGTGGTAGCAACTTTTTCTTTAGATATTTTAGGACTCCCTTCTGTCCTTTGTTTTCGCAATGCTTATTCGTACCAATAGAACTTCCTGGAACATTCCCCTGGACGGCAGACCACCTCTACAGACCTCGGCTTTGGTTAGCCGAAGAGGCATTCATCCTCGGCCCAACCTCCTTGGCTATTATGATCAAAACTAACTTCTTCTTTTACTAACACGAGCTCCCTTGATAATGTTTACTCCTTCTCGGACGACCCTTTATCTTTGGCTTAGGCCTTAGGCCCAATATATACATAGATAATGAGCTCTTGGGCCCAATACCCCTACAGATAGTTTCATAAATTTTGTTTTAAAAAAATGTTGAAGGTTTCTCATTTTTATATAGTTGTTTATATCTAGTTTTTAATTTTTTGCTAGTCATATACATGTGTTTTTGCTAGTCAATAAATTGTTTAAATTACATGCTTTTATAGTTTAAAATAATGCATAAAATATAAGATTATAGATCATGTAAAAACCAAAAAATCTAGCGGCCCAAGCCCACTTAGAACAGTGAATGGCATAGTTAAACCTTGGCCAAAATCAATAGAATTTGTAAAAGAAGGAAACGAACAATAAGAGGGGACTCTGCTCGAGCATCCAAATAGAGAAGAAAATGTTAATCTTATAAAAATAAAGGAGTATATCTCCCTCCACAAGCTCGCCCGAGGAGGATCAGTTTGTTTAGGTAGTTACACTGTTTACTCTCCTTTCTCTCTCTTCTTCAATTGTGCTTATCTCTTTTTGATGCCTCTCTTTCGATTTTTTTCTTTCCAGTGCTCCTTCTTTTCCTTATAATCTTCTACCGCTATCATATCTCCACCATCCATTTTCACCTAACCTCCCTCTTTTTATGACACTTGTTACTTTTAACATCTGAAGAAGATGGTGGAAGGAATCTGCTTAGCTGTGATTTATATTGTTTAGGTCACTTCCTCATCAATGTGGCTGATAAAGCTGTTGTCTACCATTTAATGCGGATGTAACAGGCTGCACCAGACCAGAAGCTTCCCTAATGTCCCCTGACTTCCTCTCTCTCTTTAGATTCCAGCTCCCACTTAGAATACTACAGAGTACCTTGGTTCATTTCTTCCCTTCCTCGGGCGGCTTTCTTCCTCGGGCCCATGGCATTCCCACACCAAAGCTGCAACCCTTCAACTTCCTCATCGGTCCTTGGGCACCCATAGATCATATAATAAATAATATCCGATTAATACAAATTTTGACATGTGTATTAAGAGCGTAAAGAACATGCAACTCAATGGTTAGATTTTTAAAATATATAGTAATGTTTATTTTATTGAGTAAGATTGTAGCTTAAGGTTACAACAAATTTTGTAGTTAAATTTTGTCCTTAAATCCTCCCTCCCCACTTATTGTGAAAAAAAAAAAAAGCTTAATAATTAGAGCTCCACCTCCTAAAATTCATGATAATAAATTAATATTTTGTCATAAAAGGAAACACTGTTATTTTTTGCAGAATAAAAAAGAACACTTAAAATAATCAAACAGATTTTTAAATGTTTTGTTAAGGTTGAATGTTGTATGAGGTGAAAGGCTATATGAAAGAATTCTAAAAAAAAAATGCATTACATGGCAGAAAGAAGGGATTGTGGAGCAAATGATATTGAAATTTTTTTTATACAAACCTAGTCATCCAATTGAGTAAACCTGGTTGGGATTTTTTTTTTTTTTGTTTTTTTTTTTGAAAAGTAGATAGGAACCTGGTTGGGATTTAAAAGATGCAATATTGTGCAAAATGGCCGGGATGAGTTGAAATCAATATTGTAAAGTCTATTATTGTACTGTGGATTATATAATAAGATGTGATCCTTTCCCATAATTTCAAATAATATATATTTTTTTCTATTGCAAACTTCTGACAATCCCAAGTTTTTTGTATAATTATTAAATATTTATCAATTAAGCTAGGTTAAAAACTACCATACGAAATTTGTAATTCAAATTCTAAAGTAGTTGCTAAGAAGATCTTGTAGTACAGTATTATTTTTAAGATTCTTTTAAAGAAGAAATTGGGCAATTGTATTATTCAAAGGCCTACTCTCAATACAAGGAGAAAGGTTGTACATATGTATATTTATATACCAATGTTAAGTGTTTGTACAGAGAAGAATTTCAAAATAATTCAAAGTTTATAATTCATAATATGCTTTGTTTTGTTTTGATGATAATATTTTCTAGAAAATGAGTTATTTTCCAAAAAAATGTTTTTTTATAAAATTATCTTATTTTCCAATGTTTGGTAAAAACCTTAAATGAGTTGAAGAACAATTTTCTAACTTCTCTTATTTAACTTACTGTGAAATAGAGTTATTTTCAAAATAAATTTAGTGGAAAACAGTATCTAAAAGTAAGTCATACTTTTTCTATGGACCAAAAATAATTTTCCTTTGACTCACATTTTCTGATACTACCGAACACTAAAATACATAGAAAACTATATTTATACAAAGTTTTCCATCGAAATAATCTCTAAAAAGAGTGGAGTGATTTTCTCTTGTAGCCAAATCATTTGCTAATCTTCAATAACTGTAGGAGAGCCAAATATGGTGCTGATGATGAGTAATGGTAGAGAATTTTGTGAGATTTATCTAGGAATGAATGATTTCGAGATTTTTTTTGCTATGTTATTCTTGCCTTTTGTGTACTGCTGACTTTTTTCTTCTTTGTCCTTTACAAGGAGAGTAAAGGTTCAAATTCCCTCTCCACTTGTAGTAACAATTAAATTGCACCAAAAAAAAAAAAAATGCAAATTCACATGTAATTATGTTATGCGTGTGTGTGTGTATATATATACACTCATGCAATTGTAAACAAGTTGATGTTTTGCAGACTAACTATGTCTTTGAAAATTGCAGTCTTCTAGTTTCGAGAGGGCATGCTGCTTCAATTATTTGTGCCTAGGTTTTGTGCAAACACACAATAGCGTTCATCATAGGTTCCCTTGTTTGGTGTTAGTCCATAATTGAAAAACTAATTTAATATACTTATCATTACATAAGTGTTTGACAAAAGGCCTCCAATAGGTACTTTGATTTCTTATTTTTCATATGATTTGTCTTCTTTTGTATTTATACAAATAAATCTCCAATGGAAAAGCTTAACGCTCTAAAACATTGAAAGATAATTTCAAGTGGTATATGCAGTAGGTGATTGATGGAAGAGGTGATTTGCAAGTTGTCCACCATCTACATTTGTGAATAGATTAGAGTATAGACCATAAACAATCAATTAGCCATTAAAACACAAGACCAAGCAAATTAACGCAGAAACATAATAATAAAAAAAAAAAACTATCTAAAAAATATTTCTAATAAATCGACTAAATTATCCACAAGCAAGAAACTTAATGACATTTGTCTATCTAAGAAAATAAAAGATGTACTGCAGAGTGCAGATTTCCTAATGAAATGGAGAGAGAAACTAATACTGCTAGCTAGCTAAAGATCTACCAATCTACACTAGTTGGTGCTACCAATCATCGAAATGAATGGTCATCATTTGAAAGCTTTTGACGCTTATTTGGGTCATTACTGAAAAAAGGCATCGATGGTGACACTTGATGAGAAAGCATCGATGTCGACACTTGATTATTCAGAATCAGAAGCATATTTGGGTCATAACCGGGAGAAGGAATCGATGTTGACACTTGATTATTCAGCGATGCCTGCTGATAAACACAGTAATTGTAGTAATCAGATTGCATTGCTGAGATGTTCTTGAAAGGATTTGTAGTGTACGACCAATCTTGGTTTCTACTTGGCAAATTTAGGGTCTCTACAGAATTCACTAAAGGAGGAAAACAGAAACTTTGTTGATTGCTCTGGACAGGAGTCTCAAAAATATTACCGCCCATTGCTTGAAATGGATCATGGAACCCAGGCATGTCAATGAGAGTAGCAGCGTTACTGTTTTGAGGAACTTCCAATAATGCACTAGGTGCATTTTGATCAGATTGAAGCATGTAGTCATGGTCATATATCATTTGTGCCATAGGATCCTTGAATTCGAAATACTCCATTGGCTCATTTTGAGGCAAAGATGTGGAATTTGGAACCTCCTGATCATCTTGGGCATGGACTTGGGTTGATTTCTCATTCGATTTTGATTCCTTTTCAGTATTCTTATAAATTCTGCACAAAACTGAATCATCCAACTGGATAACATAAAATTCAATGATAGTCAGTTTGAGAATGAGAGAATTTAAGAATAAATAAATTACAACAATTATAGTTGAAATGTATGCACAAAAACTCTAAAGAAGATTCAAATAGCATTTTAATGAGTCATATAAAAGCTAAAATGAAAGGATATATAAAATTTTCATACCTTCATGTCACCTGGACTCCTTTTATCTCGAGGAGGAGTGTCAACTCTAAATTCGTGCATAATCCAATTAGTCTTCGTACCATTTGGAGCTTTTCCTTGATAGAAAACTAGTGCCTTCCTATACCCAATTAGGGCTTCGTCGAATATAATATGCTTGTCAGCTCCAGTAGCTTTCCAATATCCATCACCAGTTGCTCGGTTTGGACGGTTTCCATTTAAATACTTTCGATCTCTCGGAGTAAAAAAGTACCACATTTCTTGTTGTTTGCTGTTGATCATTGGATACGTTAAAATATATATAAAATAATATGAAATGAAAGTATTTGATGTCATATCTGTTTCACAAGGATACACTTCGTACATGTAGGTGTGATTGTGTTATTATTGCTCAGTGCTCACACGTCATGTTGACTCATTTATCTATATAATAATTTGAAGTCTATAAACTGTTTGGTCACGTTAATTACATATTCTAACTTTGAAAGAGAGTTCAAGAATTAACTTAATAGAGAGGCTATATATATACTCTTTCAAAGTTATAAATATCAATATGCAGCGATACAAAGAATACACTATATAATTAAAGGCTTAAAGCAAATATCAAAGAAATTAAATTCAATAACGATGTAGTGAAACTTGAGTTTTACACTCTTCAATTTCAACATGTCAAATCATCATATTATATATTAAAGATAGACACAACCACACTCAATCAATTGTAATATCCATTTGAAAATCCAACTCAATTGAGTGTTTATTGAGATATTATTAGATGTGGTAAGATGTATAGAGCTTTAAGTAAAAAGCTGATGATGTGGCAATCTTTTATTGAATGATGTAAAACATAAGTTTTACACCCTATTCTTACCAATTTCAAACTCAATATCAAAACCATGAAAATCACTCACCCTTAATATACTACCAATTAAGGCTAAAAATTACCAACCAAAAAAAAAAAAAAAAAAATAGTTGTAAACTTTCATATTAAACATTGTTTAGCATATTAGTTCCATGCAAAATTATGAATATGACCTTCAATGCATTGGAAAACAACAAGTTCCATTTGACTCAAAACATGAACGATTAATTTTTTATTAAAAAAAAACAACAAAAAAACAAAGGGATATTTAGAGATTAACTTGCAAGAAACTCAGGATTGTGGTGGTATAAGTTAGTCTCCACGATCTGGTTGGGAGGGAGGGGCTCGTTGGAAACCTTCTTATTCAAGTAAAACCTGACAAGCTCATTGTCAGTGGGACAGAACCTATATCCAGGTGGGAATGTATCAAAAGGGAATGTATCAAAAGGGAATGTATCAAAAAATAAATCAAGAAGAGGTTCTTCTAGTTCCATCCCCTTCTTGATGTTTATCCAGGTTGATTTCCTATTAGATTTTGTTTTGGGATCAGTTTTCTTATAAATCCTGCACAAGACTGAGTCATCCAACTGGATAACATAAATGCAATAGTTAGTTTGAGAATGAGAGAATTTGTGAACAAAAAATTACTACAATGATATTTGAAAAGTAAGCACAAAAAAGAAGATTCAAATAGCATTTTAATGAGTCATATAAAAGCTAAAATGAAAGGATAAAAATATGCATACCCTCATGTCACTTGGATTCCTTTTATCTCGAGGAGGAGTGTCAACTCTAAATTCATGCATAATCCAATCAGTCTTCGTACCATTTGGAGGTTTTCCTTGATAGAAAACTAGTGCCTTCTTATACCCAATTAGGGTTTCGTCGAATATGATAGGCTTGTCAACTCCAGTAGCTTTCCAATATCCATCACCAGTAGCTCGGTTTGGACGGACTCCATTTAAATACTTTCGATCCCTTGGAGTAAAAAAGTACAATTCATTTTCTCCACATTTCTTGTAGTTTGCTGCTAGTCATTGGAAATGTTAAAACGTATATAAAATAATATAAAATGAAAGTATTTGGTGTTTCTTGCTTGACTTCTTCTAACATTGTGCCATTAATTTTTATAAATAGGTAACATAGTCACATAAATTTTTGAAAGTCATTCTATATAAATTTTATAGTTTGACTTTGAAATAGTGCTAAATCATTTTTAAAGTTTAAACCAATTAAAACTCATAAATTCTAGTTAAAGTTTACGTGGTTTTTTTTTTTTTTTTTTTTTTTTTTTTTTTTTTTTTTTTTTTTCGCAAGCTCTCTAATTTAACTTTTTCGAGCAATAAGAAAATACGTTAACAAAAAATTTATTAAAAAAAAAAAAAAACTCACGGAAAACTACAACATGAAATAACAAAGATCCCCACCATCTTTGACAGGTCCGACCTACAGTAGGGCAGAGGGGGGCCATGGCCCCCCCCCCCCTCACACACACAAAAAAAAAAAAAAAAAAACTAGTATATATAAGAAATTGTGTTTGTGCTTGAGACCAATGATTGTTTGAGTGCACTAGATTGGGCAGCACTATTAATGCTGAATTTTGAGCATGCATCATTCTTTTCGTAGAAGCAGATAGATGAAATATAAATGAGAGGCATTATTTGATCGAAATAAATGTTAGACAATGATCGTAAAAGTCTTTGTACTGGGTCATTAAATTTTGTTTGTCACTTTGTGTGGTGTGGGTCGTGTGGCCAATATATTATATATATGAAATTGTGTTTGTCTCTTGTGATTTAATTTAATTCTTTGTGTGGTTGTGATTTAAGTCTTTGATTTTGTACATTGAAAATGAGATTGTTGCAAAATTTGGTATAGAATCAATCATAAATGGCTTTAGAGATTTAAAATAGTGTCGAGTTCCATTTTGATAATGTGTAGAAATGTTTAAAAAATACTTATTTTGTATGCTATACTTTGTTTATATTTTTATAATATGAAATGTTTAAGAAATAATTATTTTGTATATAGTATTTTGTTGAATATGAAATAGATATTAGTTTTTATTTTCATAAATTTTTTTTTGGTTTTAAGCTTTGGCTCCCCTCATGTTTGAATCCTGGTTCCGTCCTTGATCATTGACTTTGATACGTGAATTTACATAAAATAGTTCTTACTATCGTTACACAAGACTTTAAAAGTTAGAAAGGATCAACGAAACAAAAATAAATTTTTATTTTAACCTAAAAAAATTTAGGTGACTGGTGCACTTGCACCACATCTATATATGTAGTACTTGATGTCATATCTGTGTTCACAATGATACACTGCGTACATATATGTAGGTGATTGTGTTATAAGTGCTCACAGTCAGTTATCACACCTCTTATTCATCTATATAATTTTTGAAAAGATATTCATCTATATAATAATTTGAAAGAAAGCTCCAGAAGAATTAAAGAAACGTGATTAACTTAAAAGATAGGATATATATGTACACCCTTTCAAAGTTTTATATAAGAGAGGCCACCATAATTATTGGGATTGATTTCGATGCAAAGATTACACTATATAGGCTTAAAGAAAATATCAAAACTATAAAAATAACACACCCTTAACATACTACAAATTAAACCTAAAAATTACAACAACAAAAAATAGTTGTAGACTCATATTAATTAAACATTGTTTTGCATATTAGTTCCATGAAAAACTTTGTATATGACCTTTAAAGCATTGGAAAACAAGAAAAACAAGAAATTCCATTTAATTTATAAAGAAAAACAAGAACAAAAACAAGACCAAGAACAAGAACAAGGGATATTTAAAGATTAACCTGCAAGAAACTCGGGATTGTAGCCGTATAAGTTAGTCTCGACAATCTGGTTGGGAGGGAGGGGCTCATTGGAAACCTTCTTATTCAAGTAAAACCTGATGAGCTCGACGTCAGTGGGGCAGAACCTATATCCAGGAGGCAAATCATCAAAAGAGAATTCATCATTAGCGAAGTCTTCGTATTCCTTAAGAAGATCATCAATATCTGAGTCATGATCATCTTGTGAAACCACTGGTGGTGTTGTCAATGGAGTCTTGTTGTTGGTGTTGTTGCAGTGTTCTATTATGTTCAGGGCTTGGGTTTGGGCTGGGGGTTGTGTATGGGCTTGGGGCTGTGGTGTAGGGTTAGTGGGAGTGGTAACAGAAACCATCAAACTCGGCTTGCACTTCTTATCGGACTCCACAGAGGGAGATGACTTCCCGCCTACTCGTAAGTTTGAAACTCTTTCTCTCTCTATTTGTTTTTGCTAAATCTCTCTCTCTCTCTCTCTATGATATATATATAAAAAAGTTCAGAGTTTCTACTTCTAGTTCTACTTCTGCAAGGATAGGACTCTATTTCAAAAGAAACTAGGTCTAATTGATAGCTATAAAGATAACATCTAATCTAGTCTAATCTAATCTATATATCTATATAACCGGCTTATCAAAAAGAAAAAAAAAAAAAAATATATATATATATATATATATATATATATATATATATATATAATAACTTCTGTTAATTCCACAATTTTTCACGTTATCTTTTTTTTTTTTTTTTTTTGAAGAAAAGTTAAATGAAACTTTATTATTGGAAAAAAAAAAACAAACTAAACAATATCCTCCAAATCCCGTGGAAGTTCTTCTATCCACACATCGGTTTCAGTAGATAAAACTGCTCGTCTAGCAAGGGCATGAGCTAACTTATTGCTCTTTCGATTGACATGCAAAAAATTACAAATAAAAGAAGAAGATAACAGTCTAATCTCATCAATAATATGTCCATACAAAGTCTGCACTGGCCTAGTATCGGTAATGGCTTGAATAATTTTCAAAGAGTCCCCTTCAATCACCACATTATGAAGGCTGAGTTCCTGAGCAAAGCAAATGGCCCTTCGAGCTGCCAAAGCCTCCACCACATCAGCCGAACCTGGGAGCCTCACTATCTGACTTAATGCAGCCGTAACAAGCCCAGCCGAGTCCCTAACACCTCTGTTCCAGAAATAAAGCGCCATCAAAGTTTACTTTGTAAACACCCGAATCAGGTGGCTTCCAACGCAAATCCATACTCTGAATAGCCATCCGCGAATTCATTGGTTGCACATCCCAATACTCCTGCAAAAGCTCTGAAGCTCGGTGCATTACCATCTCAGGACCCCAAGTTTTCTGTCCCTCCCTCACCCTGTCTCTCCTCTCCCAGATACCCCAAGCAGCCATAGCGAACAAGGCAATCATATTAGAGGATCCATGCAAGCATAAAAACTGAAACAGATCACCAAAGTTTGAAAAATGATGAGCATGAAGAAAAGAAAATCAAGCATTTGACATCCAAATGGGCTTTACCGCATCACAGAACCACAAAGCATGAAAGAAAGCCCATATACAAAATACAGCCTACCCAAATAGAGCACAGAACCACAGGCTTTATAACATGGAGAAGACCACGCTAGAGCACTGAGGGAGAAAAACTAAAACAAAATACCCAAACGAAGCCCAAGTCCTACTCACCCAATACAGAGTTTTAAAACCACAATATCACAATACAGACCTTTCAAAACAACACCATAATACAAATCTTTAAAAAAATAGTCCCTCAAAAAAAAAAAAAAATCTTTGAAAAAACAAAACAAAATTACAATTTAGAACTTTCAACAAAACAGAGACTAAGAATTATTCAATTTAACTCCCCATCAGCAGCTCCACAATTTTCATCGTCATCTTTTTTTTAAAATTCTTTTTAACATTTTATTATATTAGAATTTATTAATTTAACTCCCCCATTAGTATACAATAATACAACTCCCCCATTTGTTCCAAAAAAAAAAAAAAAAATACAACTCCCCCATTAGCTTTCACGTCACCTTTTTTTTTTTAAAAGTTTTATTATTATATTAGAATTATCAATTTAGAACCCTAATACATTTATCAAAAAAAATTTAGAACCCTAATACAATTATACAATTCCCTCTTCAGCCTTCACATCTAAACCTCACAACCTCTCTGTTTTCTAATATACGCTGGATTTAAGGGTTTTTTTTTTTTTTTTTTTTTTTTTTTTTTTTAATGTTTTCTTCTTCTTCCTTTGTTGTCAAATCTATGGCAAAGAAGAATCATGAAATTTTTGTAATTAGATTTTCCTTTTCCCTTTTTTTTATTCAATTTTTATTGGATTTTTGGTTTCTTGGGATTCTTCTATTTGGTTTTAATTCTGGGTTTGTTTTAGTTGATATATAGTGTTTTTCTCATCTTCATTTTACATTGGTTTGGATTTTATTTTTCCCTTTTTTTGGTTATGAATTTTTTTTTTGGATTTTTGGTTTCTTGGGATTCTTCTATTTGATTTCAATTCTGGGTTTGTTTTGGTTTGATTTATAGTGTTACTGTCGTCTTCATTTACTTTGGTTTTCTCTTTTTATAAATTATTATAATCTCTGGGTCTTCTTATATGATAGCCTATGGAATGCTATGTTGGGGCTGCTGCTATTTTGGACTCTGTGGGAATATTTTTTTGAAGGTTGGGGTTGGTTAGTATAGTTGTTTGAGATTGCTGAACATGTGTTTGATAGAATGCTTAGGTGTTTGTTCTCTGATTCTTCTTTGCCAATTCATTTGTGGTATTTCTTGAACAAGTTTGGAATGCTCAGGTGTTTGTTCTCAAATTCATTTGTAATATGCCTTTTGTTCTTTGTTTAAAAGAATTCAGCTACAAGAAATTACAAAAGGTTATGGTTTGATATATAGTATTATTGTCGTCTTCATTTACATTGGTTTTCCCTTTTTATAAATTATTATAATCTCTGGGTTGTCTTATATGATAGCCTACGGAATGTTATGTTGGGGCTGCCGCTATTTTGGATTCTGTGGGAATTTTTTTGGAAGGTTGGGGTTGGTTAGTATAGTTGTTTGAGAGTTATATAACTCAGTTATATATGATTATGCAAGATGGGCATGGTATTAGATATTATAAATTTGAGGCAGAGATTCAAAGAGATGGTTGAGAAAGACTTAACAAATAGCAAACTTTAATGAATACCTCTACCATTATGCAAAATCAAAAGGCATATTATAGATTTTTATTCTTTTGACTTCATAACCAAATTTGCCTGTTTATGTGGTGTCATAGTACCTTTTAATTGGAGTATGTACATGAAATCTTTTAACTTCATAACCAAACTTGCCTGTTTATGTGGTATCAAAAATACATAGGTACCTACAAAAACCTCATTTTATGTTTTCAATTTTTAGGCACAAAGGAGCTTGCACAAGCCTTGAGAGAAAAAACAACCCTTGGTTATATTGATGCTGGTGTTGCTGCCACATGGTACTCTCTTTTCTTTTTAAAATTCTCTCTTTTCATTAAGTGTTTTTTCTCTTACACGTACACAAGTTGTTTGATAAAATTTGTAAGTGATTTTTTGTTGTAGTTCTAGAAGTCATAATACATGGAGAGTGGTAAGGAGGAAGATAAGTAGGGAATGTGATGTTGTGTTGTTGATTTAATCCGGGTGAGATGTATTTGTTGGCCTTATTTTCTCAATGTCATTTTTTGTGTGATGTAAAAACATGACCGTCAGTTTTTTTATGTCTTTTCAATTGAACTAGAATGGATTTTTTTTTTCTCCAACTTAAACGAATGATTGGCTTTTATGTACTGCACCTATTTTTTGAACTTTCTTTCAAGTTTCATATGATTATATTCTTTAAGAAAACATGTACATACTCCAAATTAAAAGGTAGACTCTAACTATTTGTATTAAAAATTTGTTGTTTTTTTCCTCTTGGAATATACTTTTAAATCCTTTATGAGATTTTGTGTTACCAAGATTTGCTATAGCTCAATTTTTTGTATAGTTTATAGTGGTGGAACTACTGAGTGTGTATTTTGGTTTCTACAATGAAAATGGTTGGTTTGAGATCTCTAAATGTGACAAGATTTATCTGTGAAGTTGTGAAGTTTTTTTTAATGGTGGGGAGCAGAATTTTGTGTTGGGCAGGAAGCATAGGCAACCACAAAATTTCAGAGGTTGGTTAGAGATGATCACCTGGAATGGAAGTGGTGGCTGGATGGTATAGATGATATAATATATTAAGTAAAGGTTTTGAGTTGTTGCGAGTGTGAATATTATTTTTTTCACTTTAACATTTGAGAAATCGTTGCATCAATAATAAAATTTATATATTATTTTTTTGTTAATATATTTCATTCTATTTTTCTCCTCAAAATTTTGATATAGATGGTAGTAGCTTCAAAGCATACACAAGTAATTTATTCATATTATTTTTTTTCCTATGAAGTTTTATTCTCTCATCGTCACGATTATCTACTCATCAATATATTTTCTTTCCTCAAAGTCATAATACAAGTAGTGTTAAGTCTTTGATTTTTTGTGGGTTGTCCTACCAATTGATTGATTTAAGTTGAATCTTCAAATTGAACAGTGGGAGCTGTCCTCAATTTATAAGCTTATTATTGTACATTATATTTGTATTTTAGATTGAGCCAATCATTTGAGAAGTGCATTGAAAATGGATATTTTTTTTGCTAAGAAAAAAGAGCCCAAAATTTTGGGAGGTGATGCTTGCTATTGACACGAGTTTGAATTTTTCTGGAGTTTATTTTTTCTGCCCTTAAACTGGCCTTCCTCCCTCTAATTTTTTATTTATGGTTCTTGGTTGGATATAGCACTTTGAAATTTAAATTAGTCAAACTACACAAATTTGAATGGTGGACAACATTGAATATTCTCTATTTTAAAGAGGGATATATTATGACAAAATTAAGTCATAGAAAAGGGACAGTATGTTTCGTAAAATTATTGTGTTTAGTTTTTGAGTTTGAAAATTTTGTTCTTGAAAATAATCCTTGGTAGGCTTATATGGAGCACATAGCTCAAGTGCAGGGGTTTTACACAATATTGCGTCGATGTTGCCAAAGCCTTGAAACCCAATTTTCCATGTAAATGTAGACGATATGGAGGCAGTTGTTTCATGTTTGTGAGCTTGCAACTAAGTGACATTGAACTTTCCATTGAGATGTGGTTGATTTTGTTTGTTATTGTCGTTATAATATCTATATCCAATGTTGTAGTGTAGATATTTACACACAATTGTTATTTGATAATAATTGTTTGTTACGAGATTCTTCTCTCTTTATCGGTCATTGTATTCTCTTGATATCTATTCCCTTTTGCTCTTATATTTTAACTTTATTGTTGTTGTGTAGAGTTTACTTATTAGCATTTGTATGATAGAGGAAGCTTTCAATAAATATTTTTTATTCTTTTACCATTTTTGCAATAATTGTTACGGAGTAGATTAATTTTCCTTTAATGTTTGATTTCATTTTAAAATAATTTTAGTTGACTTTTGTTAAACTATTCCGTGCATCGCACTGGTTAGCGACATCAACATAAATAAAATAAAATAAAATAATTCTGAATTTACATTTCTAAAACCCAATAATTAAAAAAAAAAAAAACACAAAATCTGATTTGATATTTGTAAAACCCAATACAGAAAAGCAGACCCCTTCTCCTTACTCCAAAACATAGACCCACAGCCCATTCAGACTTCAAAGTCCTCCATTCTGATTCTCCTTCTCAAGGTCACTTAGCATCCAAATACAAAGAATCTGCAACTGATGGCAGGATTCTCTGATGAGTAAAATCTGAACCCAAGGTAAGAATTCAGATTCGCTTTCAGTCGAAGACCTACTTACTTTGTTATTATTTTCTATATATTGCTCTCTCTCCACTTCAATTGTTCATGTTGGTGATCTACTTTTGGTGTTTTGGGTTGCTATATATGGCTGAATGTTTTGCCTTAGTGGGAGGAAGTTTCGGTATTTAATCATCTTAATTTAACTTTGATCTTATATTTTAGATGGGTTATTTGTTTTTTTGTTATTAATATGAGCCTTTTAGCGTACCAATTACTTGCATTGGTACCAATTAATGAATTTCCAATAGGTTTAATTCTTTTTCTTGGTGATAGGTTTCAAATTTGCTACATAGAACGTTTGGTCTTTGTTTTCCTTTTTGTTCTTGAAAAGATATAATAATTTCATTGTTAGATGATAGTTGGAAATATTTACAAATTTTCAATTAGTCCAGAAATTTGATTTTCCAGGTTCCAGGGATGAAGGAGATCAAGATTTCAAAGGCCAATTTGATGTAAGCCATGGCTTTTGTAATGGGTGGAATTCAGGAAGCCTGCAATGATATTTAAATCTTTCAATGGTATCATATACATAATACCAAGTTTTGTATTTTTATATTCCCAGTATTTGATATATTGTTTTAACCAATCCAGTTGATTGTATTAGTTGCGGTGGAGGTTAGCTATTATGGTCAAATTGGAACCAAAGGCATGTGGATGAAACTCTAAAGTTAGTAGTGGATTTGGTGCAAACAACTTGTACACTTGCAATGGAATATATGGAAGCTTAGAGAAATAATCAGTCTAGATAGCTTGTTGAAGGGTGTACATGGCCTCTGTGAATTTAGGGCTTTAAGCAGTTGAGGTAGAGTGTGAATTTAAAAGTCCAGTAGATGAAGTAAAGTCAGCTGGACCTACCAATTTGAGCATTGGCCACATCCTTCCTTAATGATGTTAGACTTACTTTGTGGTTTTTTTTTTTTTTTTTTTTTTAATTTTTAGAAACAGACTACTTCGTAGTTGGTTCTTCTATTAGGAATATATTTTTCTCCTATGGCTTTCCTTGAACAAACAGACCAACAGAGAAGATAGCATGTGAAGCAAAGAACTGGTTGGGTTTGCTAGACAATGATGTATTGGATGGAGGAGCTTCCCCCATCTATTAAGACTCTACTAAACAGTGGTGTACCTACTCAATGAAAAAAAAAAAAAAAAAAAAACCAAATGTATTTGTAGCATTTTTCTGTGGAATTTCTTCCTTCCTTTCAGCATTTTTACTACAATGTTACTCCAAAAAATTTTAAATCAGATTTTTTTTTCTATCAAAAGTTGTGCTATTACCCCAGTCCATTAAAAATCACTACTCATGTTTTAGTTTTAAAGTTGTAATATCTATTGGACAATATGGTATTTTGTGTTTCAATGCATTAATATTGTTCTTTTTTTAAAACAAAAAAATTGTCATATTTGAATGATATCTTGAATAATCACTAACTATATATAGTACATTATTAATGTCATCTCTTATTTGTAAGTATTTCATTTAATTATATAAGTTATTCCAACTAAAATAAAATGAAATGAAGATTGAAATAATATTTTAAACTACCATAAATAAATATTCAATATAAACTAAGACTAATAAAATTTTCTTTTTAAAATCTTATTTTCAATAGTTTTTCTGTGCATCGCACGGGTTAACAACTAGTACTATATATAAAAGCAGAAGCTATTAAGGAAATGCTGCCACGTTAGGAAAAAAGGCCACTTAAAAACTGACACATATACAACTTATTTTTAAAATACCGTAAGGTGCGTTGGAGAGACTCATTTTCATCAAACGTTTGGAGAGACTCATTATAAAAACACCAAGCTGCTTATCCGCAAAAAAAAAAAAAAAAAAAAAAAAAAAAAAGAAAACCCAAAAACCCAAATCGAATTTCTCGATCAAAATTCAGACTCACTCTAACTTGCGATTCTTCGCTGCAACTCCATATACACATAGATTGGAATAGCATGTGTAGGGGTAAGGGCCCAAATTTATATATTGGGCCTTGGGCCTTGGCCGAGAGTGTTAGTAGTCCGAGGACAAACGAATGGTAATGAATGGTTCAGACTCAGGACTTATTGAGTAAGATACAAATGAGAAGGTGGTCCGGGGAGGAATATCTCATCGGGCAAGCTAAACATAGATAAGATATAGATCCTAATGATCAAAGTGACCTTCCAGGAAGCTCTAGTGATAGGGACGTGCGCTATAAACGTACAAGAAAGAGGGGAACCCAAAAATATCTAAAGGAAAGCTGCTACCATTGCATTGAATGCTCTGTAGCTAACTCCCTGGCCGCATTAATGAGGAAGTGATATCTGAATAGTACTTTTTTAGCCTTATAACTATCCCCCAAAGACTTCTAGAGTAGGCTGATGGGACAAGTATTTGTATAAACCATTAATTGTCCACGTGTAGGGTAAAGATGAAGGGAGAAATGTAGTATAAATGCGAGTAGAGACCCCAGAGGAAGTGGAGGGGAAAAATAGAGAGAAAGAACACTGTAGCAATCAAAATTGCACTTGTACTTTGTTTAGTTGATTTATATGAACACTTGCCTCCTCAAACAAGAAGTTCATTCATATCAGTACTTCTTATTTGTGCATGATTGCCATCCAATTCCATATTAGTCGTTGTCCAATTCATTAGGACCTAGTTCTTTGACCCACTCTCTACAAATTCATTATTTTGGGCTTTTTAGGCCTAAGTCCATTCATTCTGGACTGAGCCACAAATTTGGTCCTTACAATTGGCGTCATCTGTGGGAAGAACTTGTGTAATAGTGAGTGCAACACTTAACTATGGTAGGATCAGGTCCACACTAGGTAGAGTCTTTGGGATCCCAGCGTGGCGATCCTTTTGTCAACCTTGAGCAGAGAGGTGACCATGAGGGAAGCGTGCATACTGTACATACTGATAGGAGTTAACCTCGATTACACCGGGAGGATTGCTAAATCGGACACAGTTCTAGGGGCTTTTGACATCAAGTACATGCCTCGCATCGCTGTTAAGGGCCTGGTCCTCGCGGACTTGGTGGCCGAGTTCGCTGAACCCCCATTAGAAGAAGTGACAGCGACACAAAACATTGATAGAAAATCAGTTGGCACAATCTCCTTGCCTGAACCTTTATTCTGGAAGGTATATGTTGATGGTGCAGCAAATCAAAGGGGCTCTAGAGTGGGACTAGTTCTAGTTTCTCCTGAACAAATCACCATTGAAAAGTCACTAAGACTGGGCTTCTCGGCTACAAATAATGAGGCTGAATATGAAACTTTACTGGAAGGAATGTCCATGGTTCAAAGAATGGGGGGAAAGGCAGTAAAGATGTTCTCGGACTTAAGACTAGTTGTTGGCCAAGTGAAGGGCGAGCTAGAAGCAAGAGATGAGAGAATGCAAGGGTACTTAAGTCAAGTTAGGCATTTGCAATCAGGATTTGAATTATTCAGCCCACTGCATGTCCCTAGAAGTGGAAACACACATGCTGATTCCCTAGCCACGCTTGCAACCTCCTCGGCACAGAGCTTACCTCGGGTTATCCTTATAGAAGATTTGTGCAAACCCACAGAGGTAAAGGGAAAGGTGGTCCCTGTTCACCAAGTCAGAGTAGGGCCTAGCTGGATGGATCTCATAGTACTATTCTTGAGAGAGGACATCTTGCCGGAGGATAAATTAGAAGCTGATAAAGTACGAAGAAAGGCGCCTCGTTTCTGGCTATCCAAGGACCAAAAATTGTACAAGCACTCTTTTTCAAGGCCATACGTACTCTACATTCACCCTGAGGCATCAGAGCTACTCCTTGAGGAGTTACATGAAGGGATTTGTGGAAGCCATACAGAAGAGAGATTTTGTCTCACAGAGCCATCACTCAAGGTTATTGGTGGCCAAATATGTAGAAAGACGTGCGAAAATATGTGAAGAAGTGTGATTAATGCCAAAGATTTGCACCAAATATACATCAACCAGGAGGAGTCCTTAACCCCCTATCCAGCCCCTGGCCATTTGCTCAATGGGGTTTAAATATCGTTCGCTCTTTCCCTAAGGCAGCAGGGAACAAGGGGTATTTGCTGGTCAACACAGACTACTTTACTAAGTGGGTGTAGTAGTGGTACACTCATCCTTAGGCCAAAGGCTTATAAGGTATGAGTGGGAAGCATCTCTCCCTGATGTGGAATTGAGCAAAACCATGAAGATTAAGGCACAACACCATTTCCAAAGAGGACAATTCCTTCTTGGGGTCAGAGATTCGTCCCTCCCACAGCGTGTTCCAACCCATTAGACAGATGAAAAAAGAGAATCCAAAAGGAAGCAAAAAAAAAAAAAAAAAAATGAAAACTGAAAACCTCTGTTCGTTCTTTGCAACAGTGAAAACTGAAAATCTTTGTTCATCCTCTGCAACAACAAGCGATTTAGAAGCTATCCCATCCCTTCTCTTCAACAATAGACAATTTAGAAGCGATTTAGTTTTTGTTTGACAGATTTTTGTTTTGGTTTGTACTTTTTTTGGTTTCCCCCTAAAATTTGAATTAATTTATGCTTTGTATAGATCTATGTTTTGTTAAATCGTTCTCAAAAGAAAAAGGAAAAAAAAAAAAAAACATTGAACTGTTAATTACCTTCCAAATGGAAACAACCCTTGATTTTAATAGTCATATTTGTAACATGGATGGTTTAAAATCTGAATGTTTGGAGAATACAATCGCCTTTTTTGTTTTCCTTTTTGATATTTAATTTCATTATTATTTCTCTATTGATATATGTCTCTATTGATACATATTTTTATCCTTTTTTTTTGCTTTAATTTTTTTAACCCAAAAGCCTATTTAAAATTCAGCTAGCGGTAAATTACATTGTTTGGTAATGCTACAATTAAAAGACCCATCTAAAAATCTGTCACCTTCACAATTAAATAAGTTATATTCTTTCATAATCTTAACCCCATTTGATGGTTAAAACAAAAAAGTAACTGGTTAAAACCCCTTAAAAACTTGCCACGTTTACAATTAAAATTCCAAAAGTTCCTATAAAAAAAAAAAAAAAAATTCCAAAAGTTACAGTTTTTCGCTAGAACACATAAAAAGTAAAAACTGAAACCTAAAACTGAAAGCATCCTTATTTTTCTCTCTCTCCCAAAACAAAGAGGGAAAAAAAAAAAATTCTCTCCCTCTCTCTCAGAGATAGGGGTGGCAAAATAAGCCCAAACCCATTTGCCCACCCAAACCTACCCACTCTAATTGAACCGAAACTCACCCAATTATTAGTTGGGTTAAATGGGCATCAACCCAATTAGACCCAATGATTATTGGTTTTAAGTTAAAATCCATTGAAACCCATTTAACCCAAAAACAATATACCCAAATTCAACCCAGCCCTTCCAAAAAAAAAAATCCCAAACATTTCAGTGTTTTCATTTTCCTTCATTTTCTTGGCCTCAAAATACTTCTCTCTCTCTTCCTCTCTCTAGCTCTCACAGAGAACAATGAGGCACAACAAACACATTTCTCTATAGCAATCCGATCTACATTTAGCAAACCAAAAGCACAAAAATTCCAACATGCAAGTTTCATCAACGTGTGGATCGATGTCGCCCAAGGCTTCAATCTGGATCTTAAGCCCTTCTTCATAGCAAGCAATTGAGTGATCCACCAGTCCAAGCATCGAAAACGTGTCGCCAAGTTGCATGTGACTGAAAAACGCCACGAGTGCGTGATCGATGCTTCTGCAACTTGAAGTCTCCAAGGAATTTTCATGTTGCTGTTAAACCTACCTCCACTGCCAAAACCGCTATCGTTTAGACCTTCGAATCCACCGAGCTTTTCTTTAAGGAGACTTTCCCACTCAAGCGAACTGAAACAGTTTGATTTTGATTTTGATTTTTTTTTTTTTTTGTTGATTTTGTTTATTTTCTGTTTGGTTCCCGAGAAAGTGTGAGGAGCATGACACTTGAAGAAAGTGAAATAATTCAAATTAGATCAAATGACAATAATTGTACAAGAAAAATTAATTTTTTTTCCAGATTTTGTTTTTTGTTCTTTCTTCCCTCTGTTTTCTCAACAATCAAACAAATTTTTAAAAGTTATTTGAAAGCACTAATTTTTTGTTTTTTTTTTAACTTATTAGAATTTAAAAAAAAAAAAAATCACTTAGATCATATGAAAGTGAAAGAAGTTGTAGATGAGCTTAATTGACTAGATTTTCTACAAGTAACATGAAAAAAAAAAAAAATGATCAAAGAGATTGGAATTTTCTCGGGAAAGTTAGAGAGGGAAAAGGGAATCAAAGAAAGTGTTGGGGTTTTCATTTTAATAACATTTTGGTAATTTTGATAATTGGGTAATTGGGTGAGTTGGGGTTTACCCATAATAATTGGGTTGGGTTGGGTTGGATCTGGGTTAGAAGCAATTAGTTAAATAAGTTTTAATGGGTAAATGGTTTTATATACCTAACCCAATTATGCCTACCCCAAATCCACCCAAACCCACCCATTTGACACCCCTGCTCAGAGAACAATGGCAAGCAGCATCGTCGAAGAAGAGGATGTTGCGGCAGAAGTAGAAGCGGTGCAAGCAGTGTACGAAGATGATTGCGTGGTTCTCCAATCCTACCCTCCCCACCTCCACCTCCACCTCCTCCTCAAGCCTCGCACCGCTGACATCACCTCCTAACAAGTCTCTCTCTCTACTATTTTCTATATCTGTTTGGTTGCCCAGAAAACGATGGAAAGTAAAACCAAAACCTAGAAAAGATAAAAGAAAAACCTTCAAAACTAAATCAAAAGACCACACCTTTTGCTTTACCCAAATAAGTTGTGCTAATTTCTTCCCTTTGCAATCACACCGCTTAAAAAAAAAAAAAAAACACCTACGTTCAAATTTCTTTCAATATCTTTCACTCTACTTTGTGATTAAGGAAAACAAAAACTTCGATTGATGTATATCCATAGTTTTCAAACTTTTACAATTACAGTCGGGTTTGGTTCCAGAAATTAGGGTTAAGGAATTTGAAATTCTGATATGTGAATATTTTTTTAGATATTTTCAGTAATGGGTTTGTTTAAATTCAACCCTTTTGGATTTAAAACATTCAATTTCTTTCTCTGCAGAGATGAAGTGGAATCTTTGTTCAATCTGGAGTCTCTAATTTCATCAAAGCAAAGGTACCAATTTCTTTTCCTAATATTCTCCTAATTTTTCCTCTCTATTTGTTGAAATCAGGGAAAACCTCATCAAAATAAAATCTTTCTAATCCTTTAAACTTAATCATTTCACTTTAATTTTCAAGTTTTGTTTTCTCTCTTACATGTTCCCTTATTTGTAAGGGGGATTGAAATTGTGGGGTTTTGAAATCTGAAAATATTTTGTTATTTTGTTTATTCATTGTAGATTTTAGACTATATTTTTTTTAAAAGATAATTTTAAGTCATGATTTTGTTATTTTTGATGTTGGGTTTTTCTGGGTTTTGCATGTTTTAAATTGTTAAATTTGAAAGTATATTGTTCTTTGTACAAAATTGATTACTTTGTATGTTATGGTAGAGAATAATTTTCTCAGAGATTTACTAATCAAAAAAAAAAAAAAAATGTCAGAGATTCCTAGGTGTTGGTTTTGGTGTGTACAATATTTGGTTTTTTGGGATTTTCATGTTGTATGTCGTTCTTGAAAATTCATTGAGAATCTTTTTAGTACTAAGAAACAAAAGTGAAACAATAGTAAAAGGAATTGTAACCAGTTTTGAAGGTTTTAAATTGTTCTATTTAAATTACATTTGTTAGTTTACTTTGCTAATCTGTGAATTGTGGCGATAAGTAGAGAATTGCAACCAGTTATGATATTTAAATACCATGAAATTTCAGCAAGTTGAGATGATTAGTAGAGAATCTATCATGCAGTCACATGAGAAAATTCAATAATTCAAGGCTTTATACAGTACTTAACACAATTGAGATGATTTCTTTTCAATTTGTGAATGATGGAAGTATTTTTTTGCCTAATTCATAGTGTAATGTACCAAGTTTCTTCAGTCAGTTTTCTTAATCCTCTTATACTTTTAAGGTCTATTTTGGAAGAGAATTATGGGTGGAAAAAGCTTATATAAATAAAGGGGTTCACACATTGAAGAAGCCACAATATTGGTTTATGTTTTTAGCAAAGTATGGTATTTGGTCTTGCTACATTTTGAAAGTACTACAATTTGACAGTGGGCATGATATTCTATTTTTGTTTCAGACTTTCAGTTGTGTTATATTGATCCTGGAGTTTCCAATGGGGAGGAGATGCAACCACCGAAGAGAATATATAGTGCACAACTATAAAGTATTGTGTTCTCTGTTAGTGCTTCTTTTAGGTACTATTTATCTATTTCATTATGTTATTTACCTCATTCGATCCCTTTTCTGTTGTACTGTATGAAAAAAAAAAATATTTCAAGGTTATTACTTGAACACCAAATGAAAAAAATTACAGCTGTATGTTTTTTTTTGTAATTTTGTTTAGCAAGTCAATGTATTGAAGTTTTGTGATAGTTAATTTGCAAGATTAGCAATCTCACAATCCAATTACGTAATTCTCAACTTAATTGACAAAAGGTATACATCCATGACTAGAGTAACCAACTAAAGCACAATTGCAATTTAATTCTGCTCACTAACTTAGAGTCGCATTGAGTATCTCATTTAGAACCTATAGTTTATCATTATAGCATTACAAAAAATGTATAGACACACACTCTCTTAGAGAAAGAACATCATTGTTAGAAACATCAGAACATTTCTCCTTGCATTCTCTAAATTTTGCTTTTTTTTTTTTTTTTTCCAGGTCCAAGAAAATCCTCTCAGCTCCAAAAACTTTTTGCAAATTAAACCCATTAGTCAAGAAAAGTGATGCTTATCTAAGTTCTGAAGAATAAATTCATTGAAATGGTTCATGGTCATCATGGACGGATTTTTTTGGAAAATTTCATTAATAATTGAGAAGTTTCTAATGCATATTTATACAGTGCAATTGATTAGGTAGATTAGGTAATGATAATCATGAATTAACTAAAAATTGCCATAATGATTATTATTGCTTAAAAGCTAATCCATATTTAATATACATTTCAGTTGATTTAAGGCTCATCTAGATCTATTATTGCTTAAATTCTATGAAATTTTTGTGGTTTTAGATAGTGCAATTGGTATGGATGCTTGACTTTTATACCCAACTTTAATGGCTACATTATAGTGATTTTTAGTTACTTAAGTTGAATACCTATATTTATCCTAGCCGGAGACAAATGATTTATTATTTGGGTAGAGAATAAAAGGATGATTCAAAGAGCTACAAAGATAGGATAGCAACAGATTGGTAATTGAATTAAAAATTGGCATGCATAATTATATTAGAAATGCGTTAGATTTAATAGATTGCTTGGTCAATTAGGAATCACACCAAAGCACTAGATGGAATTAAATATGTGTGTGTGTGTGTGTGTGTGTGTGTGTGTGTGTGTGTGTGTGTGTGTGTGTGTGTGTTACATTTGTGTTTTAACATTTGATAGCAGTACAATGCTTACAGCAGAAGTTGTTTTTGGGTTTGAATCTTAAAGATATGTAACTATAAATATCTTTCTTAATAGTTCAATGATTGATGTCTAAATCAATTGAAAACAATTATAAAGAATTAGGTAGATGATAAAGAGTAAAGCACCCTGCAGTCTGCATTGCTCTAAACCAGGAAAGGGATTTCAATTGGATTAATATGCATGTTGCAGGAAGTGCAAGAATACAAAGAGGAAAGCTTTAAGACAAATAGCTCAAACTCAACAACAAAAGTAAGATGGAATCCAAAATTTCTCTCTGATGTTTTCTTTTAGAATGTATGGAATTATTATGTTGTACATTGAGGACATTTTTATTGTATTATGAAGTAACTATTCAATTTATTTGTTTTTATTGTCTGCAAAAAAAATTGTCTAACAGTATATGGAGTTATGGTATTTTTTGTGGTGTTAAAGTGATAGAATGACTTTGTATATATGAAAGTAGAGACTTCATCTTTACATAGTCTAAAATTTTGCCAGTTGGTGCATTCCTTGCAATATTCATTTGTTTTTAATTAATTTTTTAAAGTTTCTGTGAGACTATTTAATACTGTAGTTTGATGTAATTCATAGATTACTACTATAGGATTTGAATTTTGTGATATTGAGTGCATGTGTGATGAAGAAAGACATTTTTTTTTTTTTTTGGGTCTATCTCAAATTTTGTTGACTGAACAAGAAATTTCAAGATTAGATTTCATAGTTTTCTTTCTTGCAAGTATTTTTTTTTTTTTGGTGCTATCTAACTATAAAATGTTTAAATTTTCACCTACAATTTGTCTTTTGTAGACCATGGGGCCTCTGCCCATCCTCTAGCAGCCCACACAACATGTTCCCACACATTTTGGAGAAGTTTGGCCCGTGCTTAAGGCCTTCCAACAGCACTACAGCCCGCATAGCATACCCATATGCAGCACACAACGTAACTGCCATTAACCCACTAGCACTTGTCCATGCATTCAGCCAGCCCCAACTAGCCCAATGCCTTGCACACAACATTTTATCATCACAGCAGCCCAGCCCTGCCTTGCACTCTAGCCACCAAGCCCACACACAAGGAACCAACAACCAAGCCACCAATGCCATGCACCACCACGTAGGGTTAGCACCACCTACTGTTGCCCATCATCCCACCCATCTCTGCCCACCATGGCCCTTCTTTGCCATGGCCTTGGGGTATCATGTGGAGCAAGGTGCCTCCACATGCTGCCCCTCATCACTGCTCATTGATCCAACTTGAGTAGGGAGACTAGGCTAGTCCCCCTCAAAGAGCCCTTAGGAGCATCACTAGTCAGACATGAGGAGCTATGAGTGTGTTGAGAAAACATAAGCCAAGTGATTGACTTAATGCTACCCAAGCACCCTCATTCTTCATGCCATCATTAGCAACACATAATGCTCCTAACACACGGCATGGTTGTGGGTTTGCAAATTGGATTTTCTAGGTGAGATTGACGTGGTCAAGAGAAAAAAGCCACATGATTGAATTTTAAGTGGGGAACTTAAGGAACAGCGCACCTAAGTACTATACTTAAGTTTTGTCATTTGTGTTATACCCGATTATTGTGTTGGTTTCGGTTATGGTCTAAGCTCGCTAGGATTCACCATCCTTACGGCCTGATGGGTCAATACAATTATATGATTAAATTTATTAGAAAATCTAAAATACATTCTTAAAGAATTTTCCTTAACATTTACCGTTGAATGAAAGTTACTTTCGAAAGGCCTCTACCTCAAAGGAAAAATACTAGTACTAGAAATTACATATGGTAAAAAGAAATACATCATTGAATGCATGATGGGAGAGCCTAAAAGTAAAATAAACAGTCAATCATAACAAAAATCTTTAGTGGCCAACGCTACATTCCTCTTTCAAGTGGACGCGTCCAATTAGATAGATGTTGCAATTAGAATCCTGTTCCCATAACATTATAAAGGTCCTGGTAGTACTTGATCTTGAAAGTTTCAAGCTTTCTATCAGCAAGGCCTTAATTAGCTCCAACTTTAGTCAAACTTCAAAGTTGTTCTTTCATCAGATTTTATGCTGTTTCTGTGAGGTAAAAACCATTTGTTTTAGGATAAAAGTTGTTATGACCATTCTGTTATACGCATTTTTTGAATTAGAATCATGATTTGAATTTTGAAACGTGTCTTTAACTAATGATTTCAATTCAAAAAATAGACGTGTAACAATGTGTGAAATATACTAATAGGGTACGGTGGTGAGTAACAAATACTACTCCTTGTTTTGTAGTATCTAGAAGGTCAGTCAAGGTAGTTTCATTCTTTTTTTTGGCAAGTAGTCAAATTACTAAGAAGTAAAATAAATGACAATGTTTATTATATACACACTGCCCTATTACACACAAATTACACACATTTAAGCTTTTGAACTGAAATTTGTGACTTCAAGTCAAGATTTTAGTTCAAAAAATAATTTATGTATACTGTGTGCAACAAGGTGTGGGTAAGAAACATTTCCTGAAAATAAAATAGCATATTAGATTTGGAAAAAAAAGGCATAAGAGAAAGAGAGAGGAGCCCATACACAATACATTAGCAACAGGCCAGCAGAGATGTGTGCAGAGATAAGACATACATCATGACCAACGCTCGAAGACGAGCAAGCTCGACTTTATTGCATACTTCGATATACATGAATGGTACATGTTAAGGTATTACTATAAATTATGTTCTTTTACACTTATTTCAATTTTCATCTTTAACTACATAATTTTCTTTATCTTTTTATTTTCCACTTTCAACAGCCAATCGAATGGTTTAAGATGTGGATTGTGATCCAGAATTACATTGATGCATGTTAGATTTCTACAATAAATTCGGTGTTACAAATTACTGGTCATTGGAAAATTACATTTTTTTCTGACCGGTTATCAAAAAAAGAAAAAGAAAAGAAAACTACATTTTTAGAGAAAAGGATATTCTGACTACTGAGATTTAAACATTCCTCGAGGAATATTGAGATATTCTGAAAATGTGGAAATAAATTAACAAGATTTATGCCATTAATAAAACCCTCACCTTTTCGTGAATTAATATGCTTTTTCTTTCCTTAATTATAAGCTGAATGATATGTCATTTTTATTTTTAATTCTTGATAGCAATGATATGCCAAATTTGGCCAAGCCTGTCTGGCATATCTTATCTCTTTTTGCTATGTGTCCTTCGAAGGAACTTAAGGTCAGCTCAGTCAGGATTCACTACAAGGAGCCTGGTCAAGAAGTCATGTGACAAGTACCATATTCGATCAGCAGGTGCATAGTTTTCTTCTAGTGGAAATTCTTTCTTCACGGTTGGGCTACATGAAAATAATACATTGATTTGGGTCTCCTCAACTGGGGGGAATATATTCTGTTATGGGCAGCCAAATAATGCACTTGATTAGAGGAAAGATTATGCAAAGATAAAAGAAACCTTCTACATGGGGCAAATTGGTGAGGAACTTGCTAATTGAAGCGATTGAAATCTAGTCTTCTATTCTTTCATTGCCTATAAATTGAAACTCCAGGACTTGCAATTGGAGCAAGAATATTTGAGAGGAAGTGAGGTCTAACATGAAGATAAGAGTCTTGTTTGATAGCCAAGGATGACTTGCCTGCTACTTCAAGAGGTTCAGGCTAGTGTTCGGCATTGCCTAGCTAGCTATAATCTCGTTTGGTTCCAACGCAAGTCACCATGGCTAAACTGAAAGTCTCTTCTCTCTCATGCTAGGCTTTTTCTTCTTCACCAGTTAAGCTTAATTTTGATAGTATTATATGCCCCGTACATTGAAGATTGCTTCGAGCTTAAGAGGAAGGGAGATCTTGCATGAAGAAAAGAGTCTTGTTTGGTAGCCAAGGATGACTTGCCTAATTCCTTGGGGAGATTACAAGTGTTTGACATAGTCTAGAATCCTTCTTTGGTTCCCAGGCAAGTCAACCTTGGCTTAACTGACAAGACTCTTTTTTCTCATGTTAGGCTTCCTCTTCTTCCGTACTTACAACCTGTTGATATTTGGCATAAACATTGGACTACTGCGAATCAAGAATACACAATGGTTTGCGCATGTATGCAAGGTATGTATTAGGTGAATGGGGGGTCATGCATTCAAGCCAAGGGAATTAGTTGAAAGATATATAAATGAGAAAATCACATCACTAGAATCTTATAGTTCATGTATTACTATTACCCCTAGGATGTAGTTATTACCTACAAACTATTATATACAGTTTTACGCACTTCAATTTTTAACCGAAACAATGATTTAAATTAAGTCACGAATTTGAACTTGGAAATTATAACTTCAAATCATGGTTTTAGTTAAAAAATAAGGTGTATGTAAAATTGTATGTAATAGTTTAGAGAAGTGCTACATCCACAACATTTTTAAAACACTTTCACAACAAACCATAAGTGATTAGTTATTATTGATTCTATTTAAACCTACCATGGATTTTTTTTTTTTTACCCTACCAATAATAACCAATAACAACTTGACGCTTATGATTTGTTGTGACATATTGTGAACATAGTATTTCTCATTCTCAATAGCTTATGTGCAACAAATATTAGTACTACCCTTAGCTTATTATTCTTGAACAATGTTGTGATTTTATTTTTTTTGGGTACAGAAGAGAGAAACTTGCACAAGCCAGGATCGAAATAAATTTTTATATAGGACTTGGACGCAATTGTTGCCTGATTCGATATATAATTCTTGCAGAACTTTCTTTGCACTTGGTAGAACAACAACCTTAGCCCCGATCTATCAGAGTTTAGATGAAGCTACCAAGATCAGTAGCAAGAGTAGAGTAGAAGCCAGCAACACAAGGGATCAAAGCACTGTTCACAGAGTTGTTGATTCTATAACAAAGCATAAACGGCAAAGAAACATAAGTGAAGAACAATGACCATACGACTTGTAGTTTTGTGTGTTTAGGTGCTTACTTAAGTGCTAACACGTGAGACAGTTAGTTAGTCCTGTAGCTGGCACGTGTGATAGGTTGTTAGTTCTGGTAGTTGGTTATTTTTGTGTTCACACCTGTACAAATTAGTATATATATATAGTTTGTGTAATCATTTTACAATTAATGAAATATACAGATTTCAATCTTTGATTCTATGATATGGTATCAGAGCAAATTCCCAAATTCCTGTAGGGTTTTGCTTTTCTTTCAATTTCAGTTTTTCCTTTCTCAATTTTCTCAAGAAAATCTTTCCCTGTTCTTGAGAAAATTCTGTTCTTGGGAAATTCATTCTTCATTCGCCATCTATGGCTTCTGCTACGAATGCAAATGTTTCTACAGATGCTTCCACATTTGTGAATCCATCTTTTTCTTCACAAGAATCTCCAATGGATGACCCTCTGTTCTTGCATCATGCAGAAAATCCAAGCTTAGTTCTTGTCACACAACCATTAATAGGTGGAGAAAATTATGCAGCTTGGGCTCGTGCAGTGAGAAAGCTTTACTCACCAAGAATAAACTAGGTTTCATTGATGGGACTTTAACTCTCTCATCACCATTGGTATCAACTCCTTCGAATGTGCAAGCGTGGATAAGATGTGACAACATGGTTGGCACATGGCTAACCAATTTAGTCTCACCAAAGCTCTAAGCAAGCATCATTTATGAGGATACTACCCTAGAAATCTGGAATGACTTGAAGAATCGCTTTGCCCAGACAAATGGACCTAGAGTTTTCAATCTTCAAAAAGATATAGGAGAGCTTCATCAAGGTGAGATGTCTATCACTGACTTCTATACCCAGTTGAAGGTGTTTTGGGATCAATTGCAAAACCTTAGTCCATTTCCTTCTTGCACCTATGGTAAATGCATTTGTAATATTAACAAAAGGCTTCCTGATCTGCAAGTAAGAGAGTCTGTCATGAAATTTCTAATGGGATTGAATGATTCTTTCTCCCAAGTTAGATCTCAAGTCTTGCTTATGGACCCTATTCCATTTCTTAGTAAGGTTTACTCCTTGCTAATTCAAGAAGAGACACAAAGATCAGTGCCTAATGCCTTTTTTGCTAAGATTGATTCCATTGCTTTAGTTGCCAAGTTGTCCAATGAACATCTTGGTTCATTTCTTGGTGGTGCTGTTGGCAAAGGGAAGGAGAGACCAACTTGCACACATTGTGGCAAGACTAGTCACACAGTGGATAAATGCTATAAAAAGCATGGTTTTCCACCAGGCTTTAAGTTCAAGAACAAGCCCTTTATGGCTCATCAAGTTTCTTCAGATGTGTTGCCCATTGCTCCTCCAATTGCTTCACCAATTCATCACCAACTTGTTTTTACTCTTGAATAGTATCAACAGCTTTTTGCTCTATTTGGAGCTTCCACTTCATCCCTTGCACCTTCTGCTCCAGTAAAAAATGCTTCAATGGCCAATGTAGCATCATCTTCTACATCTGCTAGTGCCCCAACGGTATTGACTTATCTCATAGTGTTTTCTTTGCACAAGTGGTAAATAGAAGAATTTATGATAAGTGGACTTGGGTATTGGATACTGGAGCTATTGATCACTTTGTTTATTCTGTTGAATATTAACTTCAATTACTGCTACTATACAGTCTTTGGTTCACTTGCCTAATGGGGGATCAGCTCAAGTCACTCATATTGGCACTATTGTTCTTTCTTCTTCACTCACTCTCACTAATGTTCTTTGTGTTCCCTCATTTAGTTTTAACCTGCTATCTGTTAGTACACTCACATTATCTCAGCCTTATTGTCTTGTTTTCCTCTCCACTTATTGTTTTATCCAGGACCTTTTACCTTGGAAAACGATTGGGGTGGGCAAGGCTGTTGATGGGTTGTACTTGTTGCAATGTGATAGTCTCCAGCACATTCCTCATTCTTCACTTGCTGATTACCTAAGCAATCACAAGTTCAATGCTTCTTTTCTTCCTTTTTCTGCAACAACTTTTGCAAGTTCTGCATCTTCCTTTCTTTGGCATGCAAGATTAGGACATCCATCAGATATGAAGCTTAAAGCTTTAGGTCACACTATTCCTTCTTTACAATCTTTTTGTCATAAGGCTTGTCAAATTTGTCCTATGGCCAAGCTTAAAAGATTACCCTTCCCTTTTAATAATAAAATATGTGCTTGTGCTTTTGATTTAGTTCATATGGATGTTTGGGGGCCTTATTCAATTCCTACTTTAGATGGTTACAAATATTTCTTGACAATTGTGGATGATGCAACCCGAGCCACTTGGCCGTTTCTAATGAAATCTAAATCTGATGTTAGGCCTTTGTTTCAATCCTTTTATACTATGGTTGCCACACAATTTAGCCAAAATATTAAATCCATTAGAACTGACAATGCCAAAGAATTTACCATGTCTGATTTTCTTAGTTCACATGGCATTATCCATCAACATAGCTGTGTTTACACTCCATAACAAAATTCTGTCGTGGAGAGAAAACACCAGCATTTACCAGCCATTGCCAAGGCATTACAAATTCAATCTCAAGTTCCTTTGCAATTTTGGGGTGATTGTGTTTTGACTGCTGCCTACCTCATTAATAGACTTCCCTCTCCTTTGTTGGATGACAAAACACCATTTGAGCTTTTATTTCATAAGCCTCCTGAGTATAATCATCTCAAAGTTTTTGGCTGTCTGTGTTTTGCCTCTACAATTGTCCACACTAGAAACAAATTCTCACCAAGGGCAAGAAGATGTGTTTTCCTTGGCTACCCTTGTAATATCAAAGGTTATAAACTCTATGATCTTGACACTGATGCTATTTTTGTCTAAAGGGATGTTGTTTTTCCTTATGTTTCATCTTCCAATGATTCTATTCATTTCAATTCATTACCTTTGCCATGTGCTTCTCTTGTTCCTCCCTTACATGATGATCTACTTCTATCCAAACCCAACACTCTTGCCCTTACTCCTCATTCTATTATTCAAGTTCATCATACTATTGATGATGACTTTCTTGATGAGGTCCCAGAAGCACCTTTTGATCCCATTGCAAATCCTATTCCTCTTAGAAGGTCTACTAGATCTGTTAAAAGACCTTCTTATTTACAAGAGTTCCACTGCAATCAAGTTGCTTCTGTCTAGCCTTTGTCTTCTTCCTAATCAGGTACTTCTCATCCTCTTTCTTCTCATGTCTCATATCACCATCTTTCTCCCTCATATAAGACCTTTTGTTATGCTATTTCCTCTCTTGTTGAACCTCAATTTTACTACCAAGCTGTGTCTGATCCCCAATGGCAAGCTGCCATGGCTGCTGAAATAGCAGCTCTTGAAGCTAATAATACCTAGACCTTGACACCCTTGCCTGCTGGTAAGAAATCCATTGGCTGCAAGTGGGTTTACAAAATCAAGTATAAGGCTGATGGTTCTATTGAGAGATATAAAGCCAGGTTGGTGGCTAAGGGACTCACACAAAAGGAGGGCATTGATTACTTTGAAACTTTCTCTCCAGTAGCAAAAATGGTGTCTGTCAAGGTTCTTCTTGCTATTGCTACCATTAAGGGTTGGTTTCTTAGTTAATTGGATGTCAATAATGCTTTTCTTCATGGTGATTTGGATGAAGAGGTGTATATGGCTCTTCCACAGGGGTTTCATAGCCAGGGGGAGGTTGTTTGTAAGCTCAATAAGTCCATTTATGGCCTCAAGCAAGCTTCTAGGCAATGGTTTGCCAAATTCTCAAGCACCTTGATTCAGCTTGGTTTTATTCAATCCAAGGCTGATTATTCTTTGTTTGCCAAAAGGCATGGTGACATTTTCGTGATTCTTTTGGTTTATGTAGATGATGTTTTGATAGCTTGCAATGACAAGGCTGAAGTGGATAGATTTAAAGTCATGCTAGATGATAAGTTCAAACTCAAAGATTTGGGTGATTTGAAATATTTCCTTGGTTTGGAGGTTGCAAGATCAGACAAAGGAATTACTCTTTGTCAAAGGAAATACACTCTTGAACTACTCAATGATGCTGGACTGCTTGGCTGTAAGTATGCTAAAACTCCTATGGAGCACAATTTAATGCTAAGCAAGTTTGAAGGAGAAGAACTTAAAGATCCCAGTCACTACAGAAGGCTTGTGCCCAAACTCTTGTACTTAACAATCACAATACCTGACATTACATTTGCTATCCATAAACTCAGTAAGTTTATGTCCAAGCCAAGGAGACCACATTTGGATGCAGCACATAGAGTGTTGCAGTATTTGAAAGGTGAACCAGGCAAAGGACTCACGTTTTCTTCTAGCACAGACTTGCACTTAAAAGGATTTGTAGATGCAAATTGGACTGCATGTCCTGACACTAGGAGGTCAGTGATTGGCTATAGCATCTTCATTGGTGATTCTTTGGTGTCTTGGAAGTCCAAGAAGCAGTCTATAGTATCAAGATCCTCAGCTGAGGTTAAGTACAGATCTATGGTAGTGGCAACATGTGAGATAGTGTGGATTTTGTACTTTCTTAAGGATATTGGAGTGAATCATGAAAAGGAGGCCTTGTTGTTCTGTGACAGTCAGGCTACATTGCACATTGGCTCCAATCCAGTCTTCCATGAGAGGACAAAACATATTGAAATAGATTGTCATGTGGTTAGGGATAAGGTGTTGGAGAAAGTGATTAAGCTGAATCATGTTAGATCAAATTGTCAATTGGCCGATCTGCTCACTAAAGCCTTGAATTACAATCAATTTTCAACTCTTACTTGTAAAATGGGGATGCTTAATATACATACACCTGCTGCTCTGGAGGGGGAGTATCAGAGTTTAGATGAAGCTACCAAGATCAGTAGCAAGAGCAGAGTAGAAGCAGTAACACAAAGGATCAAAGCACTGTTCATAGAGCTGTTGATTCTATGACAAAGCATAAACGATAGAGAAACATAAGTGAAGAACAATGACCATACGCCTTGTAGTTTAGTGTGTTTAGGTGCTTACTTAAGTGCTAACACGTGAGATAGTTAGTCCTGTAGCTGGCATGTGTGATAGGTTGTTAGTTCTAGTAGTTGGTTATTTTTGTGTTCACACCTGTACAAATTAGTATATATATATAGTTTGTGTAATCATTTTACAATTAATGAAATATACTGATTTCAATCTTTGATTCTATGATACCCATTGATGTAAGAATGTCCTACATAAAATTGATAACCCAAGCCTTGGAATTTTCTTCTTTCTGCTGCAAATTTGTTGCATTTCCTTTTGTGTTCAATAGAAAAATTAGTTTGTATTAACCATGCATAATACCCTTAAGAAGAGCCTCTCTGAAGCAAAATATTACAAAATTATTGGAAAATTCTCCAATCATCAATTACAATAAATGATGAACTTAATTTGTTAGGGATACCAAAAACTTATACAAAATATTCCACACCACTCTCACAATTCATTTCACTTAAGTCCACAACAATAAAAAAAATAAAAAAATAAAAAGTTGTGAGAAAATGTGAAAATTTCTGTGTGAAAATCGGTGGTTCTAGACTTTTCGATGGATAATAAGCATATTAATGATGAAAAACTTCACTCTTACTTGGGAAATCATTCTCTCTTTTTTCCTTGGCTGGTCAAGATATCATCCAAACTATAAAAATCAATATTGACCCGATATATGCATTTAGTCATTCAGGGAATTGCTTCTAATTCTCAATCAATGTAATAAAACGATAAAAAAAATAAAATGGTAATTCATAAGGAAGTGGAAATATCGATAGATAACGTCTTTAAAAGAAAATCTACTATGGAGTAACATGCCCCAAAGCAATTGACTCTAGAAGAATGAGTTTACACCTACTCATAACACTTTTTTTTTTAAAGATGAAAACCACATACTTGCAACACTTTTGACTAGACTCTAAGATACCCACTACAAAAAATTGTTCTATATTGGTGTTTCGAAACTGCCGCAATAGGTCTAGTTAGATTATGTCTACACTTTTTAGTATCGGTCAAGAAGTGACACAATAGACCCGGATGGGCTATACTGGCGCTTTTCAAACCGCCCGTATAGGTTTCGACAGTTTGGGGAACCTATACCATCAATTTTGACAAACTGTCGAAATAGCCCAAGCAAGCTATCTCAGCAGTTTGAAACAGCCAATATAGGCCTTTTTTTTTTTTTTTTTTTTTTTTTTTTTTTATAAAAAAATTTAGACTTTAGCGGTGGTTTGAAACCGTCACTTTAGGTTTTTTTTTTCCTAGGCATAAATATTTTCCTTACATTTTGTTTTGTCAAACTATTTATAGCTAAACAAAAATCAATACTAAATAAAGGAATGGACATTTCAAACTATCAAATTAATACAATACGATAATAAAATAACATGCTATAATAATTTTTATGCCCAAAAGAAGACATCCCAAAGGTCGTATCAAAGTTGCAAACTGTTTTAGTGCAAAACATTAAAATTTTGACCCGCATGTTTTGTAGTGCAAGATAACTAAATAGTCCTAAAACCAACACACACACACACACACACACACACACACACACACACACACACACACACACACACACCTACAAGCGACATATTTCCTAATGAGATTCCCATGATGAATGATGATTTATTTTGAGTAGCAAGAGAATGGCCATTTGCATCATCACCATCCTAAATATAATAAAGTCAAGGTTATAAGTTAATTTAACAACAACGTTACTAATGAAATAACACAATAAGACTAATCTATTACCAATTGAATACATTAAATACATTTGCAAAACATTAAAATTTTGACTTGAGTAAATAGTGATGATTGTTGACTAATTTGAGATTATTTTTTTTTAATTGCCACATTTCAGACCTTTTTTCTTCGTAATTGCATAGTTTCTCCTTCAGAGATGCTATCTCAGTCTCCATCTCCTTAAATTTTGATGCATTTCATTGGATGGGGTGGAGAAGTACTAGACTCTTCAAGGTTCCTTCTAGTTTTACAAGATGGGGTTTTTCCAAAACCCACTCCAATGTACATTTTCAGGGCACTCTAGGCCCATCACTTGACCAAATGCATCATCACTTGTCCATAGGATTCCTCCACCATTGGTCTCTCCATACAATTGTGTTCCAGGAACATTCAAAAGTTCTTTCATCCCTTCCTAATATTCACAAACAAAATAATATATTAGAAATCTAGATAATACTTACAATCCATTTATTTATAATCAACAATGATACTTTTGTTTGTCAGGATAAGTAAATCAACAAGGATACATGTAAACTATAGATAATACTTAACAATATTTTGTCCCTTTTTGGGTGACAGGAGTCCTATCTTTGTGGGTATATACTACTTTATAAAACTCCGCACACTCTATCGGCGCCCTTTTCTCTTTTTCCTACAACATGGTCATTAAATTTATTAAAATAGTTATATGGCGAAGACGCGTTTAAGTTTAGTTGCCATCATCTTTGCAGTATAGCTACCCATAAAGTTCATGCGGATGAAAGCAATATCTATGACATCATGTAACTACAAGCTATATAGCTAAAACTATAGAACAAATTTAAATCATTTAACATTTTAAGAAGTAGAGTTTTTACGACGTTATCAGCATTTTGAACATGACTTCTAGATCCAACAGTATGTATTTCTTCTTGGTTTGAAAAACGTTTATTCGCCTCACATAGTTTCTACTAATACATTCACGAAAATGACATCAAGAACCTAATATACCTCTGTTGTAGAACTGCGGTTATAGACCTAGGTGTATAGTCGCTATACACCTATACTGGAAGTTTTGGAAACCGTTGGGGACAAAACGCTGGTGTTAAATATATTATTAGCCACGCGATGTGTTATACCATGTTGTATATGCTAGAATGGATGCGGAAGGGGAAACATAGAATAGGACACTGAGAACACGAGGGTTACGTGGTTCAGCCTTGTCAGCCTACATCCACGGAAGAATCCCTTAAGGGCTACATCTTTATTATGTAAGAGTGTAGTATAATAACCTGTGTTACAATAAGCCATAACATGAGTATATATAGGCGACTAAACTCTAAACTATTAGTACAAGCAGGACTGGGCTTGGGCCTATTACATTGGGGGTAAGCTACAGACAGGGGGGGAGAGTGTCGTTCAAAAGGGCAGTCTCGGTGCGGAAGCATAAATAGGTTACAAGTGTAGTTCTGGTACAAGTGTAAACTAGGGGAGAAGAGAAGAGAGCCATTTTGGTTTACAATGTATTTCTATTACAAAGTGAAACTAGAGCTCTGAGGTAATGTGTAAAACTAATCCTGCTTAAAATTGATGCAAAGGGTTCCTTTTATAGCTGGAGGAAGCCTTGGATCCGTTTAGGAGATTGCGGAAATCACGGAAGGTAAAACTCTTTTACTCTCAGGTGAATATCTTTTCAGCCGAAAATAAACAGTAACTTCAATGATTTTGTCAGGGCACTGTTGATTGAACAGTAACTGGTCACTGTTTATGAACAGTGTTTTGTCCCCTTACTTTTTTGAATAGTAATTCTGCACAACGTTCTGATACTGTGTAGTGAATAGTAGCTTGTCAGCAACCTTGCTGGTGCGGGTACTGTTCTGGAATAGTAACTGGATTTGCAAAGGTGGTTCTTGAGCTATTTTGGGGCTTCTGGAGCTGTTCTAGAGCGTCCTGGAGCCATTCCTGGAATTGTTCGGACTTTCTTAGTCAGAAGTACCAGATGGATACCCATCATAAGGATCCCATTCAGGAAGGTTATAATCACAGTTATGTTCATGGTATTTATCAAACAAATTACAAAACCCACAATACAGTAGAGGTTCATAGTCTGGGTTCTGAGTTGTGAACTGACTGGGATCAACATAGTCAAGCCTTTGAGTGGTGAAGGCTTCTGAATATGGCTTGGTGGTAAATACTGAAATCCTACCAGTATTTCCTGTGAAATGGTAATCTTTCCATAATTCACTGGAAACATCGAGGAGTTCATTGTTGAAGTAGTTTTTCCAACATCCTGCAAGAGCATATGGGTCTAAATAGGATAGGTAGGAGTCTCCTTCATACCAAGTGCCATTGTGGGTGTACCTGTTGATGAGTACAAGGTGGTGAGCAGCTTGTACTGTCATCCAATTGTTACCGTCCCATTGTGGGAGAGTACTCTAACATCTGATGGATACAAATGGACTTTTGATCTTTGCAACAACCTGTTGGATTATCTGGGGGAATTGGCTGATCTGACTATGGCTTGTTAACTTGATGAGTTTGATGAAACCATATTCAAACATTCTTGAAAGCCAGCTTGGATCTCTATCTTCATCATCTGCCCCGTCTTCATAGTTGACTATTAGACCAGGAAAATGATGTTTCTTTTCATAGACCCTGTGACTACTTCCAAAGTATTCATTCCAGGTTGATCGGATGAAGTCAGTTTCAATGTCATCTGAATCTTCACCATAAACCGGGAAATGGGTGGTGACCATCAATTTAAAATGTTTAAACCATTGGTCACGTGATTTAGACATTGCCTTACTTCCTAATATACGTGCTTGTATATCAGTTGGTAAGTTGGCAACAGTACTTCTTAGCTGGTTTTGAGTCTTAAGACTTAACCTAGCATAATCTGTACTCATAGTAGTCATTTTATCCATGGAATGGATATCTTCTTTGCCAAAGAGTTGACTAGTGAGAATTGCATTTCCTGCCTCAAGCTCTACTAGGTGTAATTCTAGTGCCTTAAGGGTTCTTTGGAAAAGATTATAGTGATTTTTGGTAAAAGCTCTCTGAAGGTTATCAAGGATGAATTTAATGGAGGGTGGGAGATCTGTATACACTCCATTGCTAAATTGTAAAGCCTTGTTTTTTACCTCTTGAAGAGTAATAGCCATGTAACCACTGGAATATGTAACCACTGCCGGGTACATATTTTGAAGGGATGTTGCTTTTCTGGGTTCTTGTCTAGAAGAAGCGCCTTCATGCATTTTTTGAGGAAATCCCTGTATAGGTGCCTTTCCTTTGTTTCTTTTTGAATTTGAAGAAGACATTCCTGTATTAACAAAATGGTTGTTTTCAAAAACATTTTTGTTAAATCATGAGATGTCATGGAGCAAATTATTTTATATGTAATGTGATGAGATGATAATTTATGAGGTTGATTGGGACTCAAAGAATTATCAAATATGATAGATGGTGCAATTTGATCAAGGTTCTTGGCTTGATTTGGACCAAATGGAAAGGTTTTGGCAATGATGAAGTTAAGATTTTTAGAAACAGAAACTTCTTGGAGACTCTCAATCTCTTTAGGTTCTGGATTCCTAAGAAACTTAAACTTAACTGGTTGCCCAAAAGGATGGGTAGTGATTCATTCACTATCCGTAATGAAAGGATACAATAGACACATGAACGGGTTTCCTAAGATGACCCTATCTGTCATATTTTTGACAAGAACAAAGGTGGTTTTAAAACACGCATTGTCTTGGCAAACATGTGCTTTTAGGATTTTGAATTCAATCTGCATTTTTCCTCCACTTGCGAAAGTTAACCTTTCTTTGGTTGTCCGGAAGTATTTAGAGGGGATGATTCCTTCTTGAATGCAGTTGAGATCAGCGCCTGAGTCTATTAAGGCTACTACCTCAAATTCAAAATCTCTGCTTATGACAATCCTGACTTTGGAGTGCCATTTCTGGAAGTTAATTCTACTGATGGTTTGCAAGAACGATCCTTTGGTTGGTTTCGGCTCCATATCTGCAGTAGGGTTAACTATTTTATCTATTTCTTCATCAGAAGGGTTCTGTAATGAGGTGCTTTCCTCATTGCCTTGATGAGAAACATTTTCTAACCATTTGACTCTTTGGTCCATGAGACTGTGATCGACCCTAAGGATGGTTAATTCCTGCTTAAGGTTTCTCACTTCTGATTTGGTATCCTTAATCTCTTTTTGGAGATCTTGGACAGTTATCTCTTTCTTGGATTTGGTAAACCTATTGTAGATTTTTTCCAAATCAACTTTTGGTTCCTGAAGCCTAGGTTTGGATGTACTGACTTCCTTTACTAGGGTTTTGTGGAACTCACTAAGTTTTTGAGCTTTCTCAACTGGGTCGGTGATCTGTTCTATGAGATCTAAGAGGAGCTCTTCTTGCTTAGAAAGAACACTAACAGTGTTGTTTCTGCAACAACTGTTTGTGCAAGGTATGGCTTCATTTGGACTACTAGAGGTGCTGGATAGAACTCTAAGAGAGGATGATTCCTAGTAAATCTGACAGATTTCTCGGTTAATAGAACTATTGGGAGACTCACTTTCTGGGTGGTCAAGTTCTATAAGGTTAGAGATATCTTCACTGATTAGAGAGTTGGTAGGGGATTTGCCTTTTCTCGGACATTCTTTCTTGAAATGTCCTTTCTTACCACAATTAAAGCATTTTCCTTTTGCTTTAAGTTTGAGGTTTTCTATGGAGTTGGAGTTTCCTTTCTTATAGAAATCATTTTTTTTGAACTTCTGTTTTCTATACTGCTTGGAAAATGTTTTCTTCCTATGGAAATCTTTAAAGGCTTCTTTTCCTCTGTATTTGGAAATCCTTTTCTTAGGAGGAATTGGGGGTGTATCTTGAAGCTGGTCATCTAGTTGTTCTTTCTCCTTTTCATCTTCTGAGGAGGGTCTACTAGAACTGCTAGAGGATATGTGGGCTTCTAAGACATTTACTTGTGGTGAAGGAGAGATTGGTTTCTCTACTTCTTGTGCTAAATTTCTATCCTTTGTTGGTCGGGTAGATTTAGCTGCTGGAAGTTTGGCTATGACATTTGACTTTTTATGCCATTTGAAATGTTTCTCAAAGTATTCAAAGAAAGGATAATCACTTGATACCTTTTTCATGAATAACTTCCATTTCTCCAAAACTTCTTCTTTTTGTTCTCTGGTATGGTTGGCTCTATAGGCTTCTCTTTTGGCTCTGTTTCTTTTAGAGTTGAAATCCTTTTCAAGAGCATCCATATCAGGGGTGAACTCTTTTGTCAACATTAAGAGTTGATAGTCATATTCAGTTTCTTGCTGAATAGGATTTCTCATATCAGTTCATGATGGTGAAGGAGGCTTAAGACTGTCCTGACTATTGCTGTCTTCTTCTTGATCAGCAACTGAGTCTTGTTTGGCTGTGTAACAAGGGGTATTAACCTGGAAATGGTCTTTTATACCTTGAAACTGTGGACCTAAGTCTCTTCTAGATATGGGAAAGGGAGCTCATGTTCTGGACGAACTACACTGAGATGCAGGTCTATCTCTAAGGTGGATAGTTGGCTACCTAAAGGGTTGGCGTAGATCTATGGATCTAGGCCATGGTTCTTGGTACAGATCTATCGAGGATCTGGGCCTAGGCTCATCATATTCTAAGGGTGACCTAAACCTAGATTGGTCAAAATTAAGTCTAACCGTTCCATCGACTAACTGCTGGACAAAATCTAGATCTGGATTTCTAACTGGGTTTTGGACCTGTAGATGATGGTTCTCATTATCTATAGTCCAATGTGCAGGGAAAGTGACTTCAGACCATTTCAGGGTTCTAGGTACCTGAACTGTGGATCTAATGTCTGGGGTTTGGATAAGAGTGGTTTCACCGGCCTTTCTCTTATCAACTGCCTAGATGGACATGTTTGTCCTCATGCACTTATAATACACTTTGTATATAAGAGCAAGCTGTCTGGTACCATGTAACAAGAATGTTCCATGGGTTTTGATGTTGAGGGTGAGGACCTTCAGGATGTGAGGGTTGTCAAGTGCTACAGTGAGATTGGAGAAACAGTTGAAATGAACTGGTCTGCCGCTCAAACTGGATTCCATGGTGCCTAAAAGACTGTCATTAAACCTGACATGACAGGTGTCTCTAAGGGCCATAAGGATTGAGTTGATCAACCCTTCTCTGATCAATGGTTTTACTCCAACTTGGACTAAACCGAGGTGAAGGAATTTATGATCGTTGTCCCTGTGGGCTTTCACGGCTGCAGGGGATAACAAGTAGCATGTTTCATACTCCTTGTTAATGCTATAAACTTGTTCTATAGTCCTAACATGGTAGTCTGTTTTGAAAGTTTTTTTCAAGGACCACGATGATGACTTATAGACCTGGTTTGTGGGAACTTTTGGTATGTTCGAACTTTTGGTATGTTCCAATTTCCTAGCTTCTGATCTAGATCTAAAAGCTGGTACGACTCCGAGTTTACCATTCCATCATCTTGTGAAATCTCAGGGAGAGTTGTACTGCTATCGTACAGACCACCTTTGTTACCGTATAGACCCCAAACCTATCCAGCCCCTAGAAAAGCCTTTAGTAAAGCTCCCTACAACTAAGTAAGCCAGTTTCAGACCTAAGGACCAAACAACATTAGAAATAGTTGCCCAAAAACTTGAGGAATTCGTGAAGAAGGAACCAGTCACCCCTTTACCAGACACCACCTCAACCAGTAGGGAACAACCCAAGGACAACTGGCTTACCACCCTAGAAGCCCATACAGCCTCTAGCAGTTCTAGTAGAACCTCCTCAAAAACTGAAAATGAGATAGAACACCTAGAAGACCAATTTCAAGGTTTACAGGTAAACAAGCTTTACCAATCCAAGGTAAACCCAACCAGCCTTACCAAGAATTGGTATCTCAGACCTACACCCCCTGACCTCCAGTATGAGGAAAGATCCACCCAGTTCACAGTATCTAGTGGTAAACTCTATGAATGGAACATAGATGTTTTATCCGAACAGGAAATCCTAAACAAAACCCAACATATAACCATGGTAGCCAATAACTACCTAAATGATGGACTTCAAAACACAGAGGTTGTTGAACTCCTGGTTTTAGGATTTACTGGAAAACTGTTAGTTTGGTGGAATAACTGTCTAACAGATGCATCCAAGGAAGATATTAAACATGCTGTCCAAAAAGATGAGGATGAGAACCCTATCTTTGACGAACGCATTGGAAGAGGTGTTCCCGATGGAGTCAATACCCTGATCTATACGATCACGAAACACTTCATAGGTAAACCCAACAATATCACATCTAGGATTTACGACCAGTTAAGTAACCTTAGGTGTAAAAACCTTGGAGAATATCGGTGGTATGAAGACATATTCACCACCCGTGTCATGCATAGAAGCGATTGTAACTCTCCATTTTGGAAGGAGAAGTTTATCAATGGCTTACCCACATTGTTTGAACAGAAGGTTAAAGAAACTCTTGCTAGCCCCTTAGGTGTCATAGATTATGATAGCCTAACCTATGGAGACATCTCAAGCACAATCCAAAATGAAGGAATGAAGATGTGTAGAGATCTCAAAATCCAGAGTCAAGCCAACAAGAGCAAAGCCAAGTATGAAATAGGAAATTTTTGTACCCAATATGGCTTACCTTCAATCACGCCCAGAAGAAAATCCAAACACAGAGATGTAGAACCCTCTGAAAAACCCCATAGGATAGGTAGGAGTCTCCTTCATACCAAAGGCCATTGTGGGTGTACCCGTTGATAAGTACAAGGTGGTGAGCAGGTTGTACTGTCATCCAATTGTTACCATCCCATTGTGGGAGAGTACTCCAGCATCTGATGGATACAAATGGACTTTTGATCTTTGCAACAACCTGTTGGATTATCTGGGGGAATTGGCTGATCTGACTATGGCTTGTTAACTAGGTGAGTCTGATGAAGCCATATTCAAACATTCTTGAAAGCCAGCTTGGATCTCTATCTTCATCATCTGCCCCGTCTTCATAGTTGACTATTAGACCAGGAAAAGGATGTTTCTTTTCATAGACCCTGTGACTGCTTCCAAAGTATTCATTCCAAGTTGATTAGATGAAGTCAGTTTCAATGTCATCTGAATCTTCACCATAAACCGGGAAATGAGTGGTGACCATCAATTTGAAATGTTTAAACCATTGGTCACGTGATATAGACATTGCCTTACTTCCTAATATACGTGCTTGTATATCAGTTGGTAAGTTGGCAACAGTACTTCTTAGTTGGTTTTAAGTCTTAAGACTTAACCTAGCATAATTTGTACCCATAGTAGTCATTTTATCCATGGAATGGATATCCTCTTTGCCAAAGAGTTGACTAGTGAGAATTGCATTTCCTGCCTCAAGTTCTACTAGGTGTAATTCTAGTGCCTTAAGGGTTCTTTGGAAAAGATTATAGTGATTTTTGGTAAAAGCTCTCTGAAGGTTATCAAGGATGAATTTAATGGAGGGTGGGAGATCTGTATACACTCCATTGCTAAATTGTAAAGCCTTGTTTTTTACCTCTTGAAGAGTAATAGCCATGTAACCACTGGAATATGTAACCGCTGCCGGGTACATATTTTGAAGGGATGTTGCTTTTCTGGGTTCTTGTCCAGAACAAGCGCCTTCATGCATTTTCTGAGGAAATCCCTGTATAGGTGCCTTTCCTTTGTTTCTTTTTGAATTTGAAGAAGATATTCCTGTATTAACAAAATGGTTGTTTTCGAAAATTTTTTTGTTAAAATCATGAGATGTCATGGAGCAAATTCTTTTATATGTAATGTGATGAGATGATAATTTATGAGGTTGATTAGGACTCAAAGAATTATCAAATATGATAGATGGTGCAATTTGATCAAGGTTCTTGGCTTGATTTCGACCAAATGGAAAGGTTTTGGCAATGATGAAGTTAAGATTTTTAGAAACAGAAACTTCTTGGAGACTCTCAATCTCTTTAGGTTCTGGATTCCTAAGAAACTTAAACTTAACTGGTTGCTCAAAAGGATGGGTAGTGATTCCTTCACTATCCGTAATGAAAGGATACAACAAACACATGAACGAGTTTCCTAAGATGACCCTATCTGTCATATTTTTGACAAGAACAAAGGTGGTCGGTATATCTAACACCCTCCCTCAAGCTCAAGGCGGAAGCTTGATGAAGGCTTGAGGTTGGATAAGCATGAGAAGATCACTTGGAAATGCCGTAAAGAATACCTTTGAAGAAACCACAATGAAGAATGTGCCAATTGACCAATTTCGGAGCTTCAAATGAAGAAACGGAGTCCGAAATTGGAATCTACGTGAAAAATTGAGCAAGATAGGCCTTTTCGGAAATTTTGACTTTTGGTCAAAGGTCAATGCAAAAGTCAAAGTTAGCTGGTCCAAGCTCAAAGTCAACGGATACATGGTTCGGGTCGGGTCACGGATCGGTCAGCAGAGCCACTGATGTCATCCTATGATGTGTCGCTGACGTGGCCTAGGGCATGCGTGGCATGCTGACGTGGAATGATGATGTCACCTGATGAAATCAGCATCTGTTCTTCGACGCGTGGAATGTGTTTTGTATGGTGACCGTAGACTTCTCAAAACCCCATCATAGACTCCAATAGTATTATTAGTTTTGAGAAACTGCAGACCAAAAATTGGAAATTAATACCTAATACTAGAAAATAATACTAAATAGTATGTCTTATTATGAAATCATGAACAAACCCATTAAATGCATGTAGAAATAGAATAAAAACCAAGGTTATCAATTCCGTACCATACTGGCCGAAATATACCGTACCGACCAGCAATCCGGTACGCTCGACCTCCTTGTTTCGTACCGGAAAAAATACCGGCCGTACTGGCCAATTTCGGGTAATACCGGCCGGTACAGGGCATACCGGCCGGTACAGAAAAAAGTTTTTTTTTTTTTTTTTTTAAGTTTTTTAATTTTTGAATTTTTGTTAAGATAGAATGGTAACTTATTTGCATTAACTTATTAGTACTATTTGTTTTCTTAGTATGCAATGATAACTTTTAAGCTTTTTATTTTATTTTATTTATTTTTTTTCCCTTTTAATTGATACTAAAGTCTAAATTTATGAATAATTAGTTCTGAATTGAGGAAATGTTTTATGGTAAACTTTTATATTTATTATAATATATATATACACACACACACACACACACACACACACACACATATATATATATTTATTTATTTATAAATATAAAAAATATCTGTAAACCCGAAATGGTACACCGGTATTGACCGGTATCCGAAATATATCGTACTGGTGGCCAAACCGGTACGGCCTCCGGTACGGTATTGACATCCTTGATAAAAATAGCAATAACAACAAGTTACATAAAGCTTTAACTCACAACATAAGATATGCGATAAATGTAAGCTCATGTAAAAAAATATCTAGTAGAAAAAATTTGATTTCAACAAAACACGTTCAATATACACAATTTGATACTTTCCTCAAAAAAAAAAAAAAAAAAAAAAAATGATATCAATATATAGAACTTTCTTTTTTGGTAAATAATATATAAAACATTTAGTACATACATATATCCTCTTCCCCTATCAAAATAAAAGGCTCCCCTCAAGATGCACTGATAGTACGAAACTATATACTATCGATATTTTTTTCTTAGTTAAAAAGAAAGGATTATTAGTTGACAATCAGTTATAAATGAAACAATGTGATAAATAACCTTGGCACTTAGATGTCACATAATGTTGGGCCTATACCAAAAATTAATTGGTGTTTTAATTTGATGATAAATAATTATTATCAGAAGTAGACGTCATAAGTTGAAAACTCTTTCTAAAAAAAAAAAAAACAACAACAACTACGTAATCATAAATTATATAACTTTATATATGTAATTACATTAATTTTTCATAGGTTTTAAACTAGACTTGTATAAACGTACATGGCAACCATTTATTATATTTTCGGATAACATTCTTAAAATATTAATATGCATTGCTTCAAATATGTGTCCAGTTTTATACAAGAAAAATGCTTGAGCAACAAACTATTTTACAACATTTTTTATAAAATGATACGTCTTCTCATTTCTTTACAGTTTGGACGGTGAGTTCTCAAAACTTCCGTTTTTATACATTTCATAATTTGTTGATAGTTTCATAAATTTTGTTTTAAAAAAATGTTGAAGGTTTCTCATTTATATATAGTTGTTTATATCTATTTTTTAATTTTTTGCTAGTCATATACATGTGTTTTTTCTAGTCGATAAATTGTTTAAATTGCATGCTTTTATAGTTTAAAATAATGCATAAAATATAAGGTTATAGATCATATAGTAAATAATATTCGATTAACACAAATTTTGACATGTGTATTAAGAGCGTAAAGAACATGTAACTCAACGATTAAAATTTTAAAATATGTAGTAATATTTATTTTATTAAGTAAGATTGTAGCTTAAGGTTATAACCAATTTTGTAGTCCTTTGTTCTTAAATCCTCCCTCCCCACTTATTGTGAGGAAAAAAAAAAAAAAGCTTAATAATTAGAGCACCACCTCCTAAAATTCATGATAATAAATTAATATTTTGTCATAAAAGGAAACACTGTTATTTTTTGCAGAATAAAAAAAGAACACTAAAAATAATCAAACAAATTTTTAAAAGTTTTGTTAAGGTTGAATGTTGTATGAGGTGAAAGGCTATATGAAAGAATTCTAAAAAAAATGCACTACATGGCAGAAAGAAGGGATTGTGGAGCAAATGATGTTGAAATTTCTTTTATACAAACCTTGTCATCCAATTGAGTAAACCTGGTTGGGATTTAAAAGATGCAACATTGTGCAAAATGGCCAGGATGAGTTGAAATCAATATTGTAAAGTCTATTATTGTGCTGTGGATTATATAATAAGATGTGATCCTTTCCCATAATTTCAAAGAATTTTTTTTTTTCTATTGCAAACTTCTGACAATCCCAAGTTTTTTGTATAATTATTAAATATTTATCAATTAAGCTAGGTTAAAAACTACTATACGAAATTTGTAATTCAAATTCTAAAGTAGTTGCTAAGAAGATCTTGTAGCACAGTATTATTTTTAAGATTCTTTTAAAGAAGAAATTGGGCAATTGTATTATTCAAAAGCCGACTCTCAATACAAGGAGAGAGGTTGTACATATGTATATTTATATACCAATGTTAAGTGTTTGTACAGAGAAGAATTTCAAAATAATTCAAAGTGTATAATCCATAATATGCTTTGTTTTGTTTTGACAATAATATTTTCTAGAAAATTAGTCATTTTCCAAAAAAGTATTTTCTATAAAACTATCTTATTTTCCAATACTTGGTAGCAACCTTAAATAAGTTGAAGAACAATCTTCTAAATTCTCTTATTTAACTTATTGTGAGATAGAGTTATTTTCAAAATAAATTTAGTGGAAAACAATCTCTAAAAGGAAGTTATACATTTTCTATTGACCAAAAATAATTTTCCTTTTGACTCATTTTTTCTGATACTACCAAATACTAAAAAACATAGAAAACTATATTTATACAAAGTTTTCCATCGAAATAATCTCTAAAAAAAGTGGAGTGATTTTCTCTTTTGGAGTCAAATCATTTGCTAATCTTCAATAACGGTAGGAGAGCCAAATATGGTGCTGATAATGAATAATGGCAGAGAATTTTGTGACATTTATCTAGGAATGAATGATTTCCAGATTTTTTTTGCTATGTTATTTTTGCCTTTTGTGTACTGCTGACTTTTTTCTTCTTTATCCTTTACAAGGAGAGTAAATGTTCAAATTTCCCTCTCCACTTGTAGTAACAATTAAATTGCACAAAAAAAAAAAAAAAATGCAAATTCACATATAATTATGTTATGCGTGTGTGTGTATATATATACACTCATGCAATTGTAAACAGGTTGATGTTTTGCAGACTAACTATGTCTTTGAAAGCTGCAGTCTTCTAGTTTCGAGAGGGCATGCTGCTTCAATTATTTGTGCCTAGGTTTTGTGCAAACACACAATAGCGTTCATCATAGGTTCCATTGTTTGGTGTTAGTCCATAATTGAAAAACTAATTTAATATACTTATCATTACATAAGTGTTTGACAAAAGGCCTCCAATAGGTACTTTGATTTCTTATTTTTCATATGATTTGTCTTCTTTTGTATTTATACAAATAAATCTCCAATGGAAGAGCTTAATGCTCTAAAACATTGAAAGATAATTTCAAGTAGTATATGCAGTAGGTGATTGATGGATGAGGTGATTTGCAAATTGTCCACCATCTACATTTGTGAATAGATTAGAGTATAGACCATAAGCAATCAATTAGCCATTAAAACATAAGACCAAGCGAATTAACGCAGAAACATAAAAAAATAAAAATAAAAATAAATAAATAAATTAAATTAAATAAAAACTTTCTAAAAAATATTTCAAATAAATCGACTAAATTATCCACAAGCAAGAAACTTAATGACATTTGTCTATCTAAGAAAATAAAAGATGTACTGCAGAGTGCAGATTTCCTAATGAAATGAAGAGAGAAACTAATACTTCTAGCTAGCTAAAGATCTACCAATCTACACTAGTTGGTGCTACCAATCATCGAAATGAATGGTCATCATTTGAAAGCTTTTGACGCTTATTTGGGTCATTACTGAAAAAAGGCATCGATGGTGACACTTGATGAGAAGGCATCGATGTCGACACTTGATTATTCAGAATCAGAAGCATATTTGAGTCATAACCGGGGGAATGAATCGATGTTGACACTTGATTATTCAGCGATGCCTGCTGATAAACACAGTAATTGTAGTAATCAGATTGCATTGCTGAGATGTTCTTGGAAGGATTTGTAGTGTACGACCAATCTTGGTTTCTACTTGGCAAATTTAGGGTCTCTACAGAATTCACTAAAGGAGGAAAACAGAAACTTTGTTGATTGCTCTGGACAGGAGTCTCAAAAATATTACCGCCCATTGCTTGAAATGGATCATGGAACCCAGGCATGTCAATGAGAGTAGCAGCGTTACTGTTTTGAGGAACTTCCAATAATGCACTAGGTGCATTTTGATCAGATTGAAGCATGTAGTCATGGTCATATATCATTTGTGCCATAGGATCCTTGAATTCGAAATACTCCATTGGCTCATTTTGAGGCAAAGATGTGGAATTTGGAACCTCCTGATCATCTTGGGCATGGACTTGGGTTGATTTCTCATTCGATTTTGATTCCTTTTCAGTATTCTTATAAATTCTGCACAAAACTGAATCATCCAACTGGATAACATAAAATTCAATGATAGTCAGTTTGAGAATGAGAGAATTTAAGAATAAATAAATTACAACAATTATAGTTGAAATGTATGCACAAAAACTCTAAAGAAGATTCAAATAGCATTTTAATGAGTCATATAAAAGCTAAAATGAAAGGATATATAAAATTTTCATACCTTCATGTCACCTGGACTCCTTTTATCTCGAGGAGGAGTGTCAACTCTAAATTCGTGCATAATCCAATTAGTCTTCGTACCATTTGGAGCTTTTCCTTGATAGAAAACTAGTGCCTTCCTATACCCAATTAGGGCTTCGTCGAATATAATATGCTTGTCAGCTCCAGTAGCTTTCCAATATCCATCACCAGTTGCTCGGTTTGGACGGTTTCCATTTAAATACTTTCGATCTCTCGGAGTAAAAAAGTACCACATTTCTTGTTGTTTGCTGTTGATCATTGGATACGTTAAAATATATATAAAATAATATGAAATGAAAGTATTTGATGTCATATCTGTTTCACAAGGATACACTTCGTACATGTAGGTGTGATTGTGTTATTATTGCTCAGTGCTCACACGTCATGTTGACTCATTTATCTATATAATAATTTGAAGTCTATAAACTGTTTGGTCACGTTAATTACATATTCTAACTTTGAAAGAGAGTTCAAGAATTAACTTAATAGAGAGGCTATATATATACTCTTTCAAAGTTATAAATATCAATATGCAGCGATACAAAGAATACACTATATAATTAAAGGCTTAAAGCAAATATCAAAGAAATTAAATTCAATAACGATGTAGTGAAACTTGAGTTTTACACTCTTCAATTTCAACATGTCAAATCATCATATTATATATTAAAGATAGACACAACCACACTCAATCAATTGTAATATCCATTTGAAAATCCAACTCAATTGAGTGTTTATTGAGATATTATTAGATGTGGTAAGATGTATAGAGCTTTAAGTAAAAAGCTGATGATGTGGCAATCTTTTATTGAATGATGTAAAACATAAGTTTTACACCCTATTCTTACCAATTTCAAACTCAATATCAAAACCATGAAAATCACTCACCCTTAATATACTACCAATTAAGGCTAAAAATTACCAACCAAAAAAAAAAAAAAAAAAATAGTTGTAAACTTTCATATTAAACATTGTTTAGCATATTAGTTCCATGCAAAATTATGAATATGACCTTCAATGCATTGGAAAACAACAAGTTCCATTTGACTCAAAACATGAACGATTAATTTTTTATTAAAAAAAAACAACAAAAAAACAAAGGGATATTTAGAGATTAACTTGCAAGAAACTCAGGATTGTGGTGGTATAAGTTAGTCTCCACGATCTGGTTGGGAGGGAGGGGCTCGTTGGAAACCTTCTTATTCAAGTAAAACCTGACAAGCTCATTGTCAGTGGGACAGAACCTATATCCAGGTGGGAATGTATCAAAAGGGAATGTATCAAAAGGGAATGTATCAAAAAATAAATCAAGAAGAGGTTCTTCTAGTTCCATCCCCTTCTTGATGTTTATCCAGGTTGATTTCCTATTAGATTTTGTTTTGGGATCAGTTTTCTTATAAATCCTGCACAAGACTGAGTCATCCAACTGGATAACATAAATGCAATAGTTAGTTTGAGAATGAGAGAATTTGTGAACAAAAAATTACTACAATGATATTTGAAAAGTAAGCACAAAAAAGAAGATTCAAATAGCATTTTAATGAGTCATATAAAAGCTAAAATGAAAGGATAAAAATATGCATACCCTCATGTCACTTGGATTCCTTTTATCTCGAGGAGGAGTGTCAACTCTAAATTCATGCATAATCCAATCAGTCTTCGTACCATTTGGAGGTTTTCCTTGATAGAAAACTAGTGCCTTCTTATACCCAATTAGGGTTTCGTCGAATATGATAGGCTTGTCAACTCCAGTAGCTTTCCAATATCCATCACCAGTAGCTCGGTTTGGACGGACTCCATTTAAATACTTTCGATCCCTTGGAGTAAAAAAGTACAATTCATTTTCTCCACATTTCTTGTAGTTTGCTGCTAGTCATTGGAAATGTTAAAACGTATATAAAATAATATAAAATGAAAGTATTTGGTGTTTCTTGCTTGACTTCTTCTAACATTGTGCCATTAATTTTTATAAATAGGTAACATAGTCACATAAATTTTTGAAAGTCATTCTATATAAATTTTATAGTTTGACTTTGAAATAGTGCTAAATCATTTTTAAAGTTTAAACCAATTAAAACTCATAAATTCTAGTTAAAGTTTACGTGGTTTTTTTTTTTTTTTTCACAGGCTGTCTAATTTAACTTTTTCGAGCAATAAGGAAATACGTTAACAAAAACTTTATAAAAAAAAATACTCACCGAAAACTACAACATGAAATAACAAAGATCCCTACCATCATTGACTTTGATACGTGGATTTACATAAAATAGTTCTTACTATCGTTACACAAGACTTTAAAAGTTAGAAAGGAACAACAAAACAAAAACAAATTTTTATTTTAACCTAAAAAAATTTAGGTGACTGTTGCACTTGCACCACATCTATATGTGCAGTACTAGATGTCATATCTGTTTTCACAATGATACACTGCGTACATGCATGTAGGTGATTGTGTTATAATTGCTCAGAGTCAGTTATCACACCTCATATTCATCTATATAATTTTTGAATAGATATTCATCTATATAATAATTTGAAGTTTATAAACTGTTCTGTCTCGCTAATTACATATCCTAACTTTGAAAGAAAGCTCAAGAAGAATTAAAGAAACGTGATTAACTTAAAAGATAGGATATATATGTACACCCTTTCAAAGTTTTATATAAGAGAGGCCACCATAATTATTGGGATTGATTTCGATGCAAAGATTACACTATATAGGCTTTAAGCAAATATCAAAACTATAAAAATGACACACCCTTAACATACTACAAATTAAACCTAAAAATTACAACAACAAAAAAATGTTGTAGACTCATATTAATTAAACATTGTTTTGCATATTAGTTCCATGAAAAACTTTGTATATGACCTTTAAAGCATTGGAAAACAAGAAGTTCCATTTAATTCATAAAGAAAAACAAGAACAAAAACAAAACCAAGAACAAGCACAAAGGGATATTTAAAGATTAACCTGCAAGAAACTCGGGATTGTAGCCGTATAAGTTAGTCTCGATGATCTGGTTGGGAGGGAGGGGCTCATTGGAAACCTTCTTATTCAAGTAAAACCTGATGAGCTCGACGTCAGTGGGGCAGAACCTATATCCAGGAGGCAAATCATCAAAAGAGAATTCATCATTAGCGAAGTCTTCGTATTCCTTAAGAAGATCATCAATATCTGAGTCATGATCATCTTGTGAAACCACTGGTGGTGTTGTCAGTGGAGTCTAGTTGTTGGTGTTGTTGCAGTGTTCTATTATGTTCAGGGCTTGGGTTTGTGCTGGGGGTTGTGTATGGGCTTGGGGCTGTGGTGTAGGGTTAGTGGGAGTGGTAACAGAAACCATCAAACTCGGCTTGCACTTCTTATCGGATTCTACAGAAGAAGATGACTTCCCGCCTACACGTAAGTTTGAAACTCTTTCTCTCAAATAGAGCACAGAACCACAAGCTTTATAACATGGAGAAGACCAGCACTGAGGGAGAAAAACAAAAACAAAATACCCAAACGAAGCCCAAGTCCTACTCACTCAATACAGTGTTTTAAAACCACAATATCACAATACAGACCTTTCAAAACAATAACACAATACAAATCTTTAAAAAAATAAAATAAAACAAAATCACACTTTAGAACTTTCAACAAAACAGAGACTAAGAATTATTCAATTTAACTCCCTATCAGCAGCTTCACAATTTTCCACGTCACCTTTTTTTATATTCTTTTTAATGTTTTATTATATTATATTAGATTTTTTTTTTTTGAGAATAGAATTTATTAATTTAACTCCTCCAATTTAGGGGTGTCAATTCGGGTTAGCGTGTCGGGTTCGTGTTGTGTTGAGGTAGGGGTATTCGACTAAATGACTCAACCCTAACCCGATCCATTTAATAATCGTGTTATAATTCTTCAACCCTAACCCAACCTGTTAATAAGGCGGGTTAACTTGACCTAACCCATTCGACATGTTTAATAAACGAGTCGTGTTGGGTTGACACGAATGTAACACAACTCATTTCAACCTGCATAATAGTAAATATAACATCCATCTAAAAATAATTTTTTTTACATCCCAAAAAGTAGTGCATACACATCAAGTCTTCAACTCACATTCAAAATAATATAATTCAACAAAAATATAACATTCATCTAGAAATAAGTTCTTTACACTCCAAAAGAAGTGCATACACTTCAACCTAAATTCAAAATAACAAAGTTTAACAAAAATAAAATAACATAGTTCAACAAAAATATAATATCCTTGGAACTCGCCAAATGCTAAGTATCAATATTGAAAGAATTTGAGCAAACGGTAGACTAATCCTGAGTATGACCACGATTATCATCCATAGATTCTTTGTTGATGTCTAAATTCATAACATCTTCCACAAGTTCATCCAATTTCATTTGTGCAAGTTCTATGCAAAAAGAAAAAGAAAAAAAAGTATTAGTAACTCTAGGGTCTGTAAAGTTTCAATTTTCAATTATATCCCTTGTAAATTTTTGTAATTACTTACTTTTCTTTTTAAATTTAAAATATATGTTGGATATAAAAGGTATTTGACAAATCTAAAATAAAATAAATATTTATTTGTTATACAAGTTAAATGGGTTGTGTTAAGTAGGTTATTTCGGATTGACACAAATAAATTGGCGTGTCAAACGTGTTTATTGTGGATTACGCAAGTTAACCCGCTTATGACACGTTTCTTATCGTGTCGCTTTCGAGTCGACCCGTTTATGACCCAAACCTATTAAGGCCCAACCCTAATCCAAAAAAACCCATGTCAGGTTCGTGTCGTGTTCACGAGTTGGGTCGAACATTGACACCTCTAATCAGTATACAATAATACAACTCCCCCATTTGTTCAAAAATAAAAAATAACAAATACAACTCCTCCATCAGCCTTCACGTCACCTTTAAAAAAAAAAAAATTTCTTTTTAAAGTTTTATTATTATATTAGAATTATCAATTTAGAACCCTAATACGTTTATCAAAAAAAATTAGAACCCTAATACAATTATACAACTCCCTCTTCAGCCTTCACGTCTAAACCCCACAACCTCTCTGTTTTCTAATATACGCTGGCACCCCAAAACTTAGATCCTCGCACCCCCGCCGCTGTAATGGATCACCACCACTGCATCGATTTCTCTTTGTCTCTCCATCGTCGCTCAATCCAGCACATCATATTCTATGTCAGCAAATTATTTTGAGGTAATTAAAACATGTTTTTTAATTTCCTTAATTTCTATATATTGCTCTCTCTCTATCCGCTTCAATTTTTCATGGAATTTTGTTAGTTTGTGGCTGTGGGTTGCTCTGGATTTAAGGTTTTTTTTTTTCTTTGCTTTGCAAATTTCCACGTTTTCTTCTTCTTCCTTTGTTCTCAAATCTATGGCAAAGAAGAATCATGAAATTTTTGTAATTAAATTTTCTTTTTCCCCCTTTTTTTATGCAATTTTTATTGGATTTTTGGTTTCTTGGGATTCTTCTATTTGGTTTTAATTCTGGGTTTGTTTTAGTTAATATATAGTGTTTTTCTCATCTTCATTTTACATTGGTTTGGATTTTCTTTTTCCTTTTTTTTTCGGTTATGCAATTTTTATTGGACTTTTGGTTTCCTAGGATTCTTCTATTTGATTTCAATTCTGGGTTTGTTTTGGTTTGATATGTAGTGTTACTATCGTCTTCATTTACTTTGGTTTTTCCTTTTTATAAATTATTATAATCTCTGGGTCTTCTTATATGATAGCTTATGGAATGTTATGTTGAGGCTGCTGCTATTTTGGACTCTGTGGGAATATTTTTTTGAAGGTTGGGGTTGGTTAGTATAGTTGTTTGAGATTGCTAAACATGTGTTTGATAGAATGCTCAGGTGTTTGTTCTCAGATTCATTTGTAATATGCCTTTTGTTCTCTGTTTAAAAAAATTCAGCTACAAGAAATTACAAAAGGCTATGGTTTGATATATAGTGTTGTTGTCGTCTTCATTCACATTGGTTTTCCCTTTTTATAAATTATTATAATCTCTGGGTTGTCTTATATGATTGATGTAGGACACAATTTACTATTTAATTATTGTAATTTATTATTTTTGGTATTTTTATGTAAAAAACGTTATTTTAGGTTTAGGTGATTTATTTCCTTGTTTTTAGGTGCATTTAATGCTTTTTAGGTCAAACTTTATTCCTGATATGGTTAGGTATCAATTAGGAGTTATTTTAGAATATATTTTCTTGTCTGTCAAGTTTTATGGAGCCCTCAAATAGTCATCTAAGTCTGTAAACGTTTTTCATGAATTATTGAATAAAAATTAGAAAAGGTGAGGCTTTGCTCTTCTTTTGGTTCTTCAAGAACTGTGAATTTATCAGGGATTCTTCCTTGTGGCGTTCAAACTTTATACCTTTGGTTCGTGATTCAAGTATAATCATTGGGTCAAGGTGTTACTTATACCTTTGGTCCACGTTTCACTTATAAACGTTGGGTCAGGGTTTTCTATCAAAATCTGAATTTTAGCTTTCTTGTGCAAGTATTCCAATATTTTTGTTGGGTCTCAAAGCGTGTCTATTGAGGTTCGCATCATTTGGTATCAGAGCACAGGTTCTAAAATCAGTTTTCTATCCCTTTTATCTTTTGTTTCTTGTTATCATCCTATCTTGTTCCTTTTGTGTTCTTTATTCTTTGTTCTTATTTTGTGACGTGCACTAGGTCAAAATCGAGCACCAAGCTCAAAAAAAAAAAAAAAAAAAAGTGAAAAAAAAAAAAAAAAAAGAAGAGATGGTAATTATTGAGAACCTTGTGGAAGATTCAATTGAGGTCAAATATGAGGATGAGTCCACAACTCACAATCCTCAAGTCTCAGTTGATTTGTTGAAGATGACTATACAATATGTTGATTTTCTTGGAGTAGAAAATTTTAATTTTATTATCAACCCTTTGTTGATTGATGTTGCATGTAAATTGAAAGTAGATGAGAAGAAATTTTATGCTACACTTTATGAAGGATTCAAGTTTCAGAACCGGATCAAGTTATTAAAGCATTTGAAGTATTTGTTTATTTGGAGCGGAAGATTTCAAATTTCAAAGATGAACTCGAGGACAAGTTTGTTTCAAGAGGAGGGGTCTGATGTAGGACACAATTTACTATTTAATTATTGTAATTTATTATCTTTGGTATTTTCATGTAAAAAACGTTATTTTAGGTTTAGGTGATTTATTTCCTTGTTTTTAGGTGCATTTAATGCTTTTTAGGTCAAACTTTATTCCTGATATGGTTAGGTATCAATTAGGAATTATTTTAGAATATATTTTCTTGTCTGTCAAGTTTTATGGAGCCCTTAAATAGTCATCTAAGTCTGTAAACGTTTTTCATAAATTATTGAATAAAAATTAGAAAAGGTGAGGCTTTGCTCCTCTTTTGGTTCTTCAAGAACTATGAACTTATCAGGGATTCTTCCTTGTGGCGTTCAAATTTTATACCCTTGGTTCGTGATTCAATTATAATCATTGGGTCAAGGTGTTACTTATACCTTTGGTTCGCGTTTCACTTATAAACGTTGGGTCAGGGTTTTCTATCAAAATCTGAATTTTAGCTTTCTTGGGCAAGTATTCAAATATTTTTGTTGGATCTCAAAGCGTGTCGATTGAGGTTCGCAAGTATTCTAATATTTTTGTTGGGTCTCAAAGTGTGTCTATTGAGGTTCGCATCAATGATGCGAACCTCAATAGACACGCTTTGAGACCTAACAAAAATACTGGAATACTTGCACAAGAAAGCTAAAATTCAGATTTTGATAGAAAACCCTGACCCAACGTTTATAAGTGAAACGTGAACCAAAGGTATAAGTAACACCTTGACCCAATGATTATAATTGAATCACGAACCAAAGGTATAAAGTTTGAACACCACAAGGAAGAGTCCCTGATAAGTTCACAGTTCTTGAAGAACCAAAAGAAGAGCAAAGCCTCACCTTTTCTAATTTTTATTCAATAATTCATGAAAAACGTTTACAAACTTAGATGACTATTTAAGGGCTCCATAAAACTTGATAGACAAGAAAATATATTCTAAAATAACTCCTAATTAGTACCTAACCATATCAGGAATAAAGTTTGACCTAAAAAGCATTAAATGCACCTAAAAACAAGGAAATAAATCACCTAAACCTAAAATAACGTTTTTTACATAAAAATACCAAAAATAATAAATTACAATAATTAAATAGTAAGTTGTGTCCTACATCAGACCCTTCCTCTTGAAACAAACTCGTTCTCGAGTTCATCTTTGAGATTTGAAATCTTCCGCTCCAAATAAACAAATACTTCGAATGCTTTAATAACTTGATCCGGTTCTGAAACTTGAATCCTTCATAAAGTGTATCATAAAATTTCTTCTCATCTACTTTCAATTTACTTGCAACATCAATCAACAAAGGGTTGATAATAAAATTAAAATTTTCTACGCCAAGAAAATCAACATATTATATAGTCATCTTCAACAAATCAACTGAGACTTGAGGGTTGTGAGTTGTGGACTCATCCTCATATTTGACCACAATTGAATCTTCCACAATGTTCTCAATAATTACTATCTCTTCTTTTTTTTTTCTTTTTTTTCACTTTTTATTTTATTTTTTTGAGCTTGGTGCACGATTTTGACCTAGTGCACGTCACAAAATAAGAACAAAGAATAAAGAACACAAAAGGAACAAGATAGGATGATAACAGGAAACAAAAGATAAAAGGGATAGAAAACTAATTTTAGAACCTGTGCTCTAATACTAAATGATGCGAACCTCAATAGACATGCTTTGAGACCCAACAAAAATATTGGAATACTTGCGAACCTCAATCGACACGCTTTGAGACCCAACAAAAATATTGGAATATTTGCCCAAGAAAGCTAAAATTCAGATTTTAATAGAAAACCCTGACTCAACGTTTATAAGTGGAACGCGAACCAAAGGTATAAGTAACACCTTGACCCAATGATTATAATTGAATCACGAACCAAGGGTATAAAGTTTGAACACCATAAGGAAGAATCCCTGATAAGTTCACAGTTCTTGAAGAACCAAAAGAAGAGCAAAGCCTCACATTTTCTGATTTTTATTCAATAATTTATGAAAAACGTTTACAGACTTAGATGACTATTTAAGGGCTCCATAAAACTTGACAGACAAGAAAATATATTCTAAAATAACTCCTAATTGATACCTAACCATATCAGGAATAAAGTTTGACCTAAAAAGCATTAAATGCACCTAAAAACAAGGAAATAAATCACCTAAACCTAAAATAACGTTTTTTACATAAAAATACCAAAAATAATAAATTACAATAATTAAATAGTAAATTGTGTCCTATATCAATGATAGCCTACAGAATGTTATGTTTGGGGCTGCCGCTATTTTGGATTTTGTGGGAATTTTTTTTGAAGGTTGGGGTTGGTTAGTATAATTGTTTGAGAGTTATATAACTTAGTTATATATGATTATGCAAGATGGGCATGGTATTAGATATTATAAATTTGAGGCAGAGATTCAGAGAGATGGTTGAGAGAGACTTAACAAATAGCAACTTTAATGAATACCTCTATCATTATGCAAAATCAAAAGGCATATTATAGATTTTTAATCTTTTGACTTCATAACCAAACTTGCCTGTTTATGTGGTGTCATACTACCTTTTAATTGGAGTATGTACATGAAATCTTTTAACTTCATAACCAAACTTGCCTGTTTATGTGGTATCAAAAATACATAGGTACCTACAAAAACCTCATTTTATGTTTTCAATTTTTAGGCACAAAGGAGCTTGCATAGGCCTTGAGAGAAAAAACAACCCTTGGTCATATTGATGCCGGTGTTGCTGCCACATGGTACTCTCTTTTCTTACATGTACACAAGTTGTTTGATAAAATTTGTCAGTGATTTTTTGTTGTTGTTCTAGAAGTCATAATACATGGAGAGTGGTAAGGAGGAAGATAATTAGGGAATGTGATGTTGTGTTGTTGATTTAATCTGGGTGAGATGTATTTGTTGGCCTTATTTTCTCAATGTCATTTTTTGTGTGATGTAAAAACATGACTGTCATTTTTTTTTTATGCCTTTTCAATTGAACCAGAATGGATTTTTTTTTTCTCCAACTTAAATGAATGACTGGTTTTTATGTACTGCACCTATTTTTTGAACTTGCTTTCAAGTTTCATATGATTATATTCTTTAAGAAAACATGTACATACTCCAAATTAAAAGGTAGACTCTAACTATTTGTATTAAAAATTTGTTGTCTTTTTTCCTCTTGGAATATACTTTTAAATCCTTTATGAGATTTTGTGTTACCAAGATTTGCTATAGCTTAGTTTGTTGTATAATTTATAGTGGTGGAACTACTGAGTGTGTATTTTGGTTTCTACAATGAAAATGGTTGGTTTGAGATCTCTAAATGTGACAAGATTTATCTGCGAAATTTTGTTTAATGGTGGGGAGCAGAATTTTGTGTTGGGCAGGAAGTATAGGCAACCACAAAATTTCAGAGGGTGGTTAGAGATGATCACTTGGAATGGAAGTGGTGGCTGGATGGTATGGATGATATAATATATTAAGTAAAGGTTTTAAGTTGTTGTGAGTGTGAATATTATATTTTCACTTTGACATTAGAGAAATCGTTGCATCAATAATAAAATTTATTTATTATTTTTTATTAATATATTTCATTCTATTTTTCTCCTCAAAATTTTGATAGAGATGGTAGTAGCTTCAAAGCATACACAAGTAATTTATTCATATTATTTTTTTCCTATAAAGTTTTATTCTCTCATCGTCAAGATTATCTACTCATCAATATATTTTCTTTCCTCAAAGTCATAATACAAGTAGTGTTAATTCTTTGATTTTTCTTGGGTTGTCCTACCAATTGATTGATTTAAGTTGAATCTTCGAATTGAATAGTGGGAGCTGTCCTCAATTTATAAGTTTATTATTGTACATTATATTTGTATTTTAGATTGAGCCAATCATTTGAGAAGTGCATTGAAAATGGATATTTTTTTTGCTAAAAAAAAGATCCCAAAATTTTGGGAGGTGATGCTTGCTATTGACATGAGTTCGAATTTTTTTGGAGTTTATTTTTTCTGCCCTTAAACTGGCCTTCCTCCCTCTAATTTTTATTTATGGTTCTTGGTTGGATATAGCACTTTGAAATTTAAATTAGTCAAACTACACAAACTTGAATGGTGGACAACATTGAATATTCTCTATTTTAAGGAGGGATATATTATGACAAAATTAAGTCGTAGAAAAGGGACAGTATGTTTCGTAAAATTATTGTGTTTAGTTTTTGAGTTTGAAAATTTTGTTCTTAAAAATAATCCTTGGTAGGCTTATATGGAGCACATAGCTCAAGTGCAGGGGTTTTACACAATATTGCACTGATGTTGCCAAAGCCTTGAAACCCAATTTTCCATGTAAATGTAGACGATATAGAGGCAGTTGTTTCATGTTTGTGAGCATGCAACTGAGTGACATTGAACTTTCCACTGAGATGTGGTTGATTTTGTTTGTTATTGTCGTTATAATATCTATATCCAATGTTATAGTGTAGATATTTACACACAATTGTTATTTGATAATAATTGTTTGTTACGAGATTCTTCTCTCTTTATCGGTCATTGTATTCTCTTGATCTCTATTCCCTTTTGCTCTTATATTTTAACTTTATTGTTGTTGTGTAGATTTTACTTATTAGCATTTGTATGATAGAGGAAGCTTTCAATAAATATTTTTCATTCTTTTACCATTTTTGCAATAATTGTTACGGAGTAGATTAATTTTCCTTTAATGTTTGATTTCATATTAAAATAATTTTAGTTGACTTTTGTTAAACTATTCCATGCATCGCACAGATTAGCGACATCAACATAAATCAATAAATAAATAAAATTCTGAATTTATATTTCTAAAACCTGATAATTAAAAAAAATTAATTATAAAAAAAAACACAAAATCTGATTTGATATTTGTAAAACCCAATACATAACAGCAGACCCCTTCTCCTTACTCCAAAACAAAGACCCACGGCCCATTCAGACTTCAAAGTCCTCCGTTTTGATTCTCCTTCTCAAGGTCACTCAGCATCCAAATACAAAGAATTTGCAACTAAAGGCAGGATTCTCTAATAAGTAAAATCTGAACCCATGGTAAGAATTCAGATTCGCTTTCAATCGAAGACCTACTTACTCTGTTATAATTTTCTATATATAAAAGTCCAGTAGATGAAGTAAAGTCAGCTGGACCTACCAATTTGAGCATTGGCCACATCCTTCCTTAATGATGTTAGACTACTTCGGTTTTTTTTTTTTTTTTTTTTTTTTTTTTTTTTTTTGGAGAAACAGACTACTTCATAGTTTATTTTTGAGAAGGAGACTACTTCGTAGTTGGTTCTTCTATTAGGAATATATTTTTCTCTTACGGCTTTCCTTGAACAAACGAACCAACAGAGAAGATAGCATGTGAAGCAAAGAAATGGCTGGGTTTGCTAGACAATGATGTATTGAATGGAGGAGCATCCCCCATTTATTAAGACTCTACTAAACAGTGATGTACCTGCTCAATGGAAAAAAAAAAAAAAAAAAAAAAAAACCCAAATGTATTTGTAGCATTTTTCAGTGGAATGTCTTGCTTCCTTTCGGCATTTTTACTACAATGTTACTCCAAAAAATTTTAAATAAGATTTTTTTTTTCTATTAAAAGTTGTGCTATTACCCTAGTCCATTAATAATCACTACTCATGTTTTAGTTTTAAAGTTGTAATATCTATTGAACAATATGGTATTTTGTGTTTCAATGCATTAATATTGTTCTTTTTTTAAAACAAAAAAATTGTCATATTTGAATGATATCTTGAATAATCACTAACTATATATAGTATATTATTATAAACATTTCATTTAATTATATAAGTTATTCCAACTAAAATAAAATGAAATGAAGATTTGAAATAATATTTTAAACTACCATAAATAAATATTCAATATAAAGTAAAATTAATAAAATTTTCTTTTTAAAATCTTATTTTCAATAGTTTTCCCATGCATTGCATGGGTTAGCAACTTGTGCAATATATAAAAGCAGAAGCCTTTATGGAGATGTTGCTACGTTAGGAAAAAAGGCCACTTAAAAACTGACACGTATACAACTTATTCTTTAAAACACCGTAAGGTGCGTTGGAGAGACTCATTTTCATCAAACGTTTGGAGAGACTCATTATAAAAACATCAAGCCGCTTATCGACCAAAAAAAAAAAAAAAACAAAAACCCAAACCGGATTTCCCGATCAAAATTTAGACTCACTCTAACTTGCGATTCTTCGTTGCAACTCTATATACACATAGATTGGAATAGCGTGTTCCAGCCCATCAGACAGACCCAACAAAAAAAAAAAAAAATAAATAATGAAAACCTCTGTTCGTTCTCTGCAACAGTGAAAACTGAAAATCTTTGTTCATCCTCTGCAACAACAAGCGATTTAGAAGCTATTCCATCCCTTCTATTCAACAACAGACAATTAAGAAGGTTGGCATTTTTCCCCCTTTTTTTTGTTTTCTATTCAATTATCGTGTCTAGGGTTTTAAAAAAAAAGGGTTTAGTAGAAGGTAGGCATTTTTTTTGTTTCAATTAGCATTTCAAACAGATAGATAGATAAGAAAGATTTTGTTAAATACTGTTTTGCCGCACTACTTAATCAAGGTTTAAGGTTTGCCTACCTTTTTCCCTAATTTCCCTTTTTTTCTTTTTCTTTTTACAATTTCTTGAGTTCTATTTTGTTCGATTGTTGTATTGATTAAATTTAGTTTTTGTTTGGCAGATTTTTGTTTTGGTTTGTACTTTTTTTGGTTTCCCCCTAAAATTTGAATTAATTTATGCTTTGTACATATCTATGTTTTGTTAAATCGTTCTCAAAAGAAAAAGAAAAAGAAAAAGAAAATACTGAACTGTTAATTACCTTCCAAATGGAAACAATCCTTGATTTTAATGGTCATATTTGTAACATGGATGGTTTAAAATCTGAATGTTTGGAGAATACAATCGCCTTTGTTGTTTTCCTTTTGATATTTAATTTCATTATTATTTCTCTATTGATATATGTCTCTATTGATATATATTTTTATCCTTTTTTTTTTGCTTTAATTTTTTTAACCCAAAAGCCTATTTAAAATTCAGCCAGTGATAAATTATATTGTTTGGTAACGCTACAATTAAAAGACCCATCTAAAAATCTGCCACTTCACAATTAAATAAGTTATATTCTTTCCTAATCTTAACCTCGTTTGATAGTCAAAACAAAAAAATAACCAGTGTTTGGTAGAGTAGTTTGAGTAATATTGTTTGAATGTTTTTGATATACATATGGGTGAAAAAGTGTATAAAAATGTGTGTAATATTATTTAAAATACTCAAAAGTGTGTTTGAACTAACCTACCAAACACTCCCTTAAAAACTTGTCAAGTTTACAATTAAAATTCGAAAAGTTCCTATCAAAAAAAAAAAAAAAAAAAAAATTCCAAGAGTAGTTTGAGTAATATTGTTTGAATATTTTTGATATACATATGGGTGAAAAAGTGTATAAAAATGTGTGTAATATTATTTAAAATACTCAAAAGTGTGTTTGAACTAACCTACCAAACACTCCCTTCAAAACTTGTCAAGTTTACAATTAAAATTCGAAAAGTTCCTATCAAAAAAAAAAAAAAAAAATTCCAAAAGTTATAGTGTCTCACTAGAACACATAAAAAGTAAAAACTGAAAGCATCCTTATTTTTCTCTCTCCCAAGACAAAAAAAAAAAAAAAAAAAAAAAAATCTCTCCCTCTCTCTCAAAGAACAATGGCAAGCAGCAACGTCGAAGAAGAGGAAGTTGCATCAGAAGTAGAAGCGGTGCAAGTAGTGTACGGAGATGATTGCATGGTTCTCCAATCCTATCCTCCCCACCTCCACCTCCTCCTCAAGCCTCGCACTGCCGACGTCACCTCCTAACAGGTCTTTCTCTCTACTAATTTCTATATCTGTTTGGTTGCCCAGAAAACGATGGAAAGTAAAACCAAAACCTAGAAAAGATAAAATAAAAACCTTCAAAACCGAATCAAAAGACCACACCTTTTGCTTTACCCAAATAAGTTGTGCTAATTTCTTCCCTTTGCAATCACACCGCTTAAAAAGAAAAACCACAAACGTTCAAATTCCTTTCAATATCTTTCACTCTACTTTGTGATTCAGGAAAACAAAAACTTTGATTGATGTATATCCATAGTTTTCAAACTTTTACAATTCCAATTGGGTTTGGTTTCAGAAATTAGGGTTAAGGAATTTGAAATTCTGATATGTGAATATTTTTTTAGATATTTTCAGTAATGGGTTTGTTTAAATTCGACCCTTTTGGATTTAAAACATTCAATTTCTTTCTCTGCAGAGATGAAGTAGAATCTTTCTTCAATCTAGAGTCTCTAATTTCATCAAAGCAAAGGTACCAATTTCTTTTCCTAATATTCTCCTAATTTTTCCTCTCTATTTGTTGAAATCAGGGAAAACCTCATCAAAATGAAATCTTTCTAATCCTTTAAACTTAATCATTTCACTTTAATTTTCAAGTTTTGTTTTCTCTCTTACATGTTCCCTTATTTGCAAGGGGGATTGAAATTGTGGGGTTTTGAAATCTGTAAATATTTTGTTATTTTGTTTATACATTGTATATTTTAGACTATATTTTTTTTTTAAAAGATAATTTTAAGTCATGATTTGTTATTTTTCATGTTGGGTTTTTCTGGGTTTTGCATGTTTTAAATCGTTAAATCTGAAAGTATAATGTTCTTTGTACAAAATTGATTACTTTGTATGTTATGGTAGAGAATAATTTTCTCAGAGATTTACTTATCAAAAAAATAATAATTTTCTCAGAGATTCCTAGGTGTTAGTTTTGGTGTGTACAATATTTGGTTTTTTGGGTTTTTCATGTTGTATGTCGTTCTTGAAAATTCATTGAGAATCTTTTTAGTACTAAGAAACAAAAGTGAAACAATAGTAAAAGGAATTGTAACCAGTTTTGAAGGTTTTAAATTGTTATGTTTAAATTACATTTGTTAGTTTGCTAATCTGTGAATTGTGGCGATAAGTAGAGAATTGCAACCAGTTATGATATTTAAATACCATGAAATTTCAGCAAGTTGAGATGATTAGTAGAGAATCTGTCATGCAGTGACATGAGAAAATTCAATAATTCAAGGCTTTATACAGTACTTAACTCAATTGAGATGATTTCTTTTCAATTTGTGAATGTTGGAAGTATTTGTTTTGCCTAATTCATAGTGTAATGTACCAAGTTTCTTCAGTCAGTTTTCTTAATCCTCTTATACTTTTAAGGTCTATTTTGGAAGAGAATTATGGGTGGAAAAAGCTTATATAAATAAAGGGGTTCACACATTGAAGAAGCCACAATATTGGTTTATGTTTTTAGCAAAGTATGGTATTTGGTCTTGCTACATTTTGAAAGTACTACAATTTGACAGTGGGCATGATATTCTATTTTTGTTTCAGACTTTCAGTTGTGTTATATTGATCCTGGAGTTTCCAATGGGGAGGAGATGCAACCACCGAAGAGAATATATAGTGCACAACTATAAAGTATTGTGTTCTCTGTTAGTGCTTCTTTTAGGTACTATTTATCTATTTCATTATGTTATTTACCTCATTCGATCCCTTTTCTGTTGTACTGTATGAAAAAAAAAAATATTTCAAGGTTATTACTTGAACACCAAATGAAAAAAATTACAGCTGTATGTTTTTTTTTGTAATTTTGTTTAGCAAGTCAATGTATTGAAGTTTTGTGATAGTTAATTTGCAAGATTAGCAATCTCACAATCCAATTACGTAATTCTCAACTTAATTGACAAAAGGTATACATCCATGACTAGAGTAACCAACTAAAGCACAATTGCAATTTAATTCTGCTCACTAACTTAGAGTCGCATTGAGTATCTCATTTAGAACCTATAGTTTATCATTATAGCATTACAAAAAATGTATAGACACACACTCTCTTAGAGAAAGAACATCATTGTTAGAAACATCAGAACATTTCTCCTTGCATTCTCTAAATTTTGCTTTTTTTTTTTTTTTTTCCAGGTCCAAGAAAATCCTCTCAGCTCCAAAAACTTTTTGCAAATTAAACCCATTAGTCAAGAAAAGTGATGCTTATCTAAGTTCTGAAGAATAAATTCATTGAAATGGTTCATGGTCATCATGGACGGATTTTTTTGGAAAATTTCATTAATAATTGAGAAGTTTCTAATGCATATTTATACAGTGCAATTGATTAGGTAGATTAGGTAATGATAATCATGAATTAACTAAAAATTGCCATAATGATTATTATTGCTTAAAAGCTAATCCATATTTAATATACATTTCAGTTGATTTAAGGCTCATCTAGATCTATTATTGCTTAAATTCTATGAAATTTTTGTGGTTTTAGATAGTGCAATTGGTATGGATGCTTGACTTTTATACCCAACTTTAATGGCTACATTATAGTGATTTTTAGTTACTTAAGTTGAATACCTATATTTATCCTAGCCGGAGACAAATGATTTATTATTTGGGTAGAGAATAAAAGGATGATTCAAAGAGCTACAAAGATAGGATAGCAACAGATTGGTAATTGAATTAAAAATTGGCATGCATAATTATATTAGAAATGCGTTAGATTTAATAGATTGCTTGGTCAATTAGGAATCACACCAAAGCACTAGATGGAATTAAATATGTGTGTGTGTGTGTGTGTGTGTGTGTGTGTGTGTGTGTGTGTGTGTGTGTGTGTGTGTTACATTTGTGTTTTAACATTTGATAGCAGTACAATGCTTACAGCAGAAGTTGTTTTTGGGTTTGAATCTTAAAGATATGTAACTATAAATATCTTTCTTAATAGTTCAATGATTGATGTCTAAATCAATTGAAAACAATTATAAAGAATTAGGTAGATGATAAAGAGTAAAGCACCCTGCAGTCTGCATTGCTCTAAACCAGGAAAGGGATTTCAATTGGATTAATATGCATGTTGCAGGAAGTGCAAGAATACAAAGAGGAAAGCTTTAAGACAAATAGCTCAAACTCAACAACAAAAGTAAGATGGAATCCAAAATTTCTCTCTGATGTTTTCTTTTAGAATGTATGGAATTATTATGTTGTACATTGAGGACATTTTTATTGTATTATGAAGTAACTATTCAATTTATTTGTTTTTATTGTCTGCAAAAAAAATTGTCTAACAGTATATGGAGTTATGGTATTTTTTGTGGTGTTAAAGTGATAGAATGACTTTGTATATATGAAAGTAGAGACTTCATCTTTACATAGTCTAAAATTTTGCCAGTTGGTGCATTCCTTGCAATATTCATTTGTTTTTAATTAATTTTTTAAAGTTTCTGTGAGACTATTTAATACTGTAGTTTGATGTAATTCATAGATTACTACTATAGGATTTGAATTTTGTGATATTGAGTGCATGTGTGATGAAGAAAGACAATTCTTTTTTGATCTATTTCAAATTTTGTTGAATGAACAAGAAATTTCAAGATTAGATTTCATAGTTTTCTTTCTTGCAAGTTTTTTTTTTTTTTTTTAATATTTTTTTTGGGTATTATCTAACTATAAAATGTTTAAATTTTCACCTACAATTTGTCGTTTGTAATAAATAAAAGTGTCCTGCACATTGTGCGGGTTATAAACTAGTATATATAAAAATAGAGATCTCATGTTGAAGAGGGGTTGTGCCAAGTGGCGCATTCCTTGAAGTTATTTTTATTTAGGCTTCTACTTCAAAGAGTTTGCATTTATATCAAATTAGTCGCTAACCCGTGCGATGCACGGGATAGTTAAATAAATATTTAATTAATCAACCTCACATTAAAAGAAACGGCTAAAAGAATCAGGGAAAGGCTGATTTGCTCACCAAGAAAAAGCTAAAAAAAAGACATTGAGAAATAAAGAAAGAAAAACTATTTTTTTTTTAGAAAATAATGTTGAAAACTAAAGTAACATTAAGATGTCGTGAAAGCTATTTGCATAGGATTGCAACCTTTGTATGTTTACTTGGCTCAAAGTCAAAATCCAAATTCAATTTTGAAACAATGAAAACATACAACTTTATATTAATTGTAAATCAGTTTCACTACATAAATTCACTTTTCGCTTTAATGTATTTTGTAGATCAAATACTGTCAAAAGAATTCCAATAAACACTATTGCTACATCTATATTTGTTAGAGGTATTTAATTTACATAGAAGCCAATTGCAACTGCAATAGCTATCACGGTTGCTTAATACTATGATAATCTAGATCCAAACATTCTCTTCCTAGACTAACCCAATTTCCTAAATCAAAACCAATCCATCACAATATCAAAACCTAAGTCATATTTAAAATCCAAATTTCAAAAAGGGGGAAAAAAAAACCTTACTGGTGGATGTATATAGAGGGTTGTATATAGAAATGGACCCAAATTAGGGTTTCAACCACTATAAAACCAATTCTTATTCAAAACCAAATCTAACACAAGTACATAAAATGCATTTAGTGAGTCATTGTGGTGTAATGCGTGGACTTGTTTGATAAAATATGTCAAAGTATCTATGTGGAATTAGGGGAAGGAGAAATAAATTGAAAGTAATAAAATAATGTTACTATATTATTTTCTTGGACACCTGCCATGCTTGGTTAGTTAACAGTCAATAGTATTTTTGTTTAAATGTAGGATGAGAGCACAGGTAATGTTTTAGTGTGTTAGCAATTCCTATGACAACTAAAACCAAGAGACATAAACCATAAAGTTGACTTAAAATAATGTGAGAGTATAACTATCAAATTCTAAATAAATAAATAAAAATGCAAGAGGGAGTGAGATTTTTTTTCAAACAAAACACACAAACCCAATAGGCAAACACAAATTGAATATACCAATATGAATATGTATGAAGAGCTTACATAGGTCAATCCCACATACATATAAAAGATGTGTTCAATACATCTATTGCATAAGAAAAGTCAGAACCTAACATTATAAGGTGATATCCATAGCATTAGAGTACTATTACATAGCTTTGCCATTTACGCTACTTATATTCAAATAAAAATAATTTATTGCAGCATCATTTTCAGCTGTTTAAAATGATTGCTTAAATAAAAGCACAAAAATTAAAAAGAAAACCAAAATTCCAAAGAACTAATCAGTAAAAATCATTACTCTTAACCAAAATTCTAAACACTTATAGCTCTCTATTAACAAAATTATAACTCACAGTTCTAGTTGTGAGTTGCAATACAAATTCTCTCCAATGGTACCTGCTGTAATTCATGGATAACCTAAAAAAAATCAACTTATAGCAACTAATAACTTGAAATACTAAACTTAAAAGCATAATAACATATAAAGAGATCAATAAAAAAATTCCTTACTTTTTCAACCAAACCAAACATATTCTAATTTTTACCAATCCAAAATAGAGGACTTTCACAAAATAGATGTAAATTTTTTACCAAGCCTTTAATCTACATTGATTCTAATTTCATTGAGACATTTTGTCAAACACTTAGGGTTGGCCTATTTTCAAAAAAGATACAAATTCTTATATCATTGTTTCAACCATTATACCAACAAAAACATGAGAGAGAGAGAGAGAGAGAGAGAGAGAGAGAGCAAGAAATCGGGTGAATTTGTCAAACAAAATTGGATTTTGAATAACATAGCTCTTCAAATTGTTCATCCTACTACAATTCCATAAAGTGTTGAATACATACTTCAAGAGTAAATGTCTAGTATCTACAAATTTCCTCTACATATAAATTTTGAGTTTCTATTTTAAAGAAATACATTCAAATGTTTTCTTATTTCAATTGACAACCCATGTACATAGTTACTCTTGTAGGCCTTTTGTCGAACACCTAACAGATATGGCCAAGAAATAGAACTTAGTTGATGTATAGGTGCTGAAACAAAGGAATTTTTTTAAAAAATTATAGTAATGTAATCTAGAAATTAAAAACTTATTCACAGAAAATTGATATACCACCAATTTCAGGCTTCAGCCAGAAAATCCAATTTATATTCAATACATACAAAAAAAGAAAAAAAGAATTGGGCATGAGGATAACCTTATTGCAACCCATGAACACCATTGTTAGTCTGTTACCCCGCCCAGAAAATCCGTCTCAAAGAGCTCCTTTATGGTCATTGCAATTTTCTTCGACACAAATTTCCACCTTAAATCGCTAGAACCTAAATAATAAAAAATAAAAAAATAAAAAATCCCAATTTTGCTTCTAAACCGAGATGGAAAAATAAATAACACACACACACACACACACACACACACACACACACACACACACATTAAAAAAACCAAAAAAACCTTTTTTAATGCCGGCAAACCAAAGGTCAACCATTTAGCAATGCAAAACACCAAAGTAGATCACCCACAACCACAAACAAAATTCCATGAACAATTGAAGTGGAGAAAGAACAATATATTGGAAGTAATAACTAAGTAGGTAGATTTTCAATTGAAGAGCAAATCAAAATTCTTACCTTGGGTTTGGACTTCCTCTACAGAGGAGGCTGGCTTCAGTTTGCAATTGACAGCCAAAACCCAACACACCCGAGGGTTAGGAAGTGAAATCCCTAAAATGACAGGAAAACCTAATTAAAGGCAAAATCCTTAAATTGATATTATTTATAGATTAATTGAGAAATACCAAGAGAGAATGCTCTGATACGGAGAAGGGGTTTGACTGATCTGTATCTGCAATTGGAGTGAATCACTTCAGAGGAGAAAGAGAACGGGATCAGGTTTTGTTAGAGCTAATATGGGTCTAGGTTTTGGATGATGGAGAAGGGGTTTGGCCATGGGATGTGTTTTGGACGATGGGGAACGTTTCACCGTGGGGTGTGTTTTGAACGGGGAAGGAACAGGGGAATGAGTTTTATGTATTATCAGGTTTTAGAAAAAAAGAAAATCAGAATTTTTGTTTTTTTTTTTTTTTTTTAAATAATGCTAACGTGGAAAATTGTGGAGAGGCCAAAAGCTTCGGTTTTATATAGATATATTGATTATTAGTTCATTGAATCAGCTAATAGAGTAAATGTATATACTAATTATCTATAGTTGTGCATTAATTATTTATATTAAATGAATTTATAAGATTATTTTTATAAACTTTATTTAAGAAATAATTTTTAGTTGGAATAATAATATTGGATTTACAATATGACATTATTCCTCATGTTTAGTTGCTTTGACAAGAAGTGACACGAAAACAATTTTTTTTTTTTTAAATTAAACATTTGTGAATTCACTAAAAATTAATCTTAACCCTTTAAATTCATATAGGAACTAACATTGTGTTATTTATTTTATGTAATTAGAAAGATAACTAATAGAATGAATATGTTTATTTTGTTATATTAATTATTTTAAGCATAATGAAATTTTAATATCATTTTTCTAAGTTTTATATGAGAAAAAATTGATCTTTTTTATTTTATTTCTTTTTATGTGAAGAACAATTGATTTGAAATATGGTATTCCTACTAAAATTTTAGTTGTCTTTGCAACTATTGAAACAATGTCCAACAAAAAGGGAAAAAAATAAATTACTTTACTAACACAAAATCCAGAATGTAAAAAAAAAAAAATATATATATATATATATATATATATATATATATATATATTTATATATATGAAGGATAATTGCATTTTTGTAGGCATGAAACATGCCTATTTATATGACCCAATATATCATGCAATTTTTTAAAGTTTTGTGAATTCACTAAACATTTGTGAATTCACTAAAAATTAATCTTAACCCTTTAAATTCATATAGGAACTAACATTGTGTTATTTATTTTATGTAATTAGAAAGATAACTAATAGAATGAATATGTTTATTTTGTTATATTAATTATTTTAAGCATAATGAAATTTTAATATCATTTTTCTAAGTTTTATATGAGAAAAAATTGATCTTTTTATTTTATTTTATTTATTTTTATGTGAGGAACAATTGTTTTGAAATATGGTATTCCTACTAAAATTTTAGTTGTCTTTGCAACTATTGAAACAATGTCCAACAAAAAGGGAAAAAAATAAATAACTTTACTAACACAAAATCCAGAATGTAAAAAAAAAAAAAAATATATATATATATATATATACATATATTTATATATATGAAGGATAATTGCATTTTTGTAGGCATGAAACATGCCTATTTATATGACCCAATATATCATGAAATTTTTAAAGTTTTGTGAATTCACTAAACATTTGTGAATTCACTAAAAATTAATCTTAACCCTTTAAATTCATATAGGAACTAACATTGTGTTATTTATTTTATGTAATTAGAAAGATAACTAATAGAATGAATATGTTTATTTTGTTATATTAATTATTTTAAGCATAATGAAATTTTAATATCATTTTTCTAAGTTTTATATGAGAAAAAATTGATCTTTTTTATTTTATTTTATTTTATTTATTTTTATGTGAGGAACAATTGATTTGAAATATGGTATTCCTACTAAAATTTTAGTTGTCTTTGCAACTATTGAAACAATGTCCAACAAAAAGGGAAAAAAATAAATAACTTTACTAACACAAAATCCAGAATGTAAAAAAAAAAAAAAAATATATATATATATATATATATATATATATATATTTATATATATGAAGGATAGTTGCATTTTTGTAGGCATGAAACATGCCTATTTATATGACCCAATATATCATGCAATTTTTAATTTAAAAACACATATATATACTATGTTCAAATCACTACATTATTCTTAGTGTCTTTCTATTTTGTCTATAAAATAACTAAAGATTACCTTTTTTTCAAAACGAAAGTTTTTTTTTAAAATATATATATTTATATATATATATATATACACACACACATTGACAGTTAAGGATGAGGGATCTAAATCTGAATCTCTATTAGAAATTGAGATGCCAACTAGTTAAACTAAATTTTATTGAAATATTGGAGAAAATTAAAATGAGTTACACTAGATATCAAGCGGGAACTCAGCTAGTTTCTGATAATTTTTATAATTAAAAAAATGAAGATTTTCACGACTCCAAAATAATGATAATCTTTGATAGTTTTTTAGACCCCTTTAAAAACACAATTGAATTAACCTAGGTAATTAGCCAAGTTGTTACTTAGTCTAAATTCCAAATCTAGGTTATCACAATCAAACAATCATATCATGCAAGGCAGCGGAAAGATAAATAACACAAAAATATGATCACCCAAGAAACCAAACCGGTAAAAACCTGGGGAGGATTTAACCTAGCTATCCTCAAGGTAAATCTGAATCCACTATCTTGAAAGAATCGAAGTTCATATTATAAGACTTACAAGCCCCCACGCTCAACTTCTTATTGCTACCCACCAGTAGAACTTACTGACACAACCACGTGCAAGCTCCGAATCCACGGACTCCTTCTTTCTTGGATTCACCACCAGATACAAGCACACCTGCTTGTGTTTTCTTTAAGCTTCAATGGCAGCAACCGAGTTGATCGTCAAGGTGTAGATAAAATCTCCTCCTTGAAAACCCTAAGTTTGTATAAAGGAAAGCTCCTCTAGATCTCACAAGAGATTTACACAAACAACAATATGAGCAACACTAAAACGTGGCTAGAGTTTGCCTTTTATACTTAGGACAAATTAGAAAACCCTAAACGTTTTAAACAACTAGGGCTGAGTTGGAAATCTGCAAAAAAACGCACTTTGCCCGAGATTCGATTGATCGAGCCTAAGCTTTGATCGATTGAGCCAGGCTGAAATGCACAGTAACTTCTGCATTAGCTCGATTCCAACTTTACATAAAATATACAACTTTGAGCAAGACTAAAACACTTCTAAACACATTGTTTTGATCATGGTTTGCCAACAATACACATTAGAGTTCTAAATACATAAATACCTAAGTCTTTAGAACCTAACAAACTCCCCCTTTGGCAATCAGTGACAAAACACAACTAGTAACTCAAAGTTTACAAAATAAAAGCCCTTTACACAATTAATGCTTATAAAACAAATTCAATCCTAACTACTATCCATCAGTTGCAAGTGTAGACAGCAGCTTAATTGAATCAACCTGTATATTTCCTGAAATACTAAACAAAATGCATAACCGTATGTGTGGAAAAAAATACAAGTAAATAAAGTAAATTCTTGATTTCAAACAACACCCAATAAAGACATATATCAATGAAAAAACTCATAAATATAAATCAATAAATAGTTTAAAACAAGAAACATATAAAGCAATAAAAATAACACTCCTCCTAACATGAATATCCCATCAAAAATATGGCAAGAGCGAAAAAGATAAAATACAATGTGAAGCACCTAGATACAATTTAAACTCCACAAGCTCCAACCAACAAAAATACTCTCCCCCTGAAAACAAAAACTCTACAATGTACTCCCCCTTTTTGTGACGGAATGTCAAAGGGCAAACAAAATCCATCATCAAAAGGGAGGTGGCAGTGAAGAACGTCTAAACTGTGCCAACTCTGCACGCAAAGCACGGATCTCATCGAGCACGTCCACCAAAATCTGTCCATGAGCCGCCTGAACAGTCAAGACATGATCCAACGTATGTCGAATGTCTGAATCATCTGAAGTAGTCGGTGGAGGAACATCAGCGTCAGCAGCAGCAGCACCAGACGTCTCAGCAACATCAGCACCTGTAGAAGAGGGAGGAGGGGGAACAACACCAGATGACACACCTCTAGGACGCGAAGGAGCAACTCTCAAGTGAGCAGCCCTCTGTTTTAAGAAAGGTGGCACCTATGGGAGCAACAACATGAATAGACTCACCAGAAGGGAAACCATCTAGACCTAGAAATAGCAGAATCCTATGAATGAAAATAGGATGAATAAGTGCATGCCCTACGGTAGAACTCTTATGAACCTCGTTCAAAGAACGAAGGAATAGATGTGGGAAACTGATAGACGCACCAGAAATGAATGCATACAAAAACACACATCGCTCTAGAGGGATGGTATGGAGATGAGAAATAGGCCACAACGAATGACACACTATCCTAAAGAAAAGATAGGCAGTCTCGGTAAGCTCAGCGGACGTGATCTGAGGATTAGAACCCCACTGGATAGACGACCCAGTGATGTATAACATGACAACATTTAAGGGAGGAGACTCATCATAGGGATAGTCAAGCTCCCGAACAACCGGAACCCCAAGAGCCTCAGCCACTACCTGAGGGGTAATGGTGAACTCAACACCTCATATCCAACTCCGAATAAAGGTGTTGGAATCATAGACGTGGTAAGAGAGATTCGAGAAGAACTCTCTAATCAGGGCGGTCGGGGGTGGATGATCTATCTCTAAGAGAGACAACCAACCTCTAGACTCAAAGTTAGCCCTAATGGCCAGATCAATCACATCTAAAATCACAGCACGCTCAACCCAAATCTTACGCTTACAATTCAAAGTCTCAAAGGCCTCTCTGCTTTTATCATTCCTAAACACCTCACTCCTAGAGGGAGACTCAGAGGAGGTGGAAGGGGTCCTATGGGCTCCAGTTTTCCTAGGCATGATGTTAGGATAAGGACCAAAACACAAAGCAAAGGAACAAAAAAAAAAAAAAAAAAAAAAAAAAAAAAAAAAAAAAAAAAAAAACACCAAGGGGAGACTGCAAGTTAGCACACAAAAAAAAAATATAGAACAAAAAAATCTATATGATGCATGAACAAATTCAATGACATGATGCATGTCCTAATGCAGTGCAATGAAGTTCAAATAGGTTCAAATTCACAAAATTGGCTTGAGCATAGAGTTTCTAACACAAAAACCCCAAAATTTTGAAAAACCACTTGATCAATTTGAAAGATATTGACTAATTGATCATCATACAAGATAGATTTCAGAAAATAATAACCAATTACATCAAATCAACAAGTCAATTTCATCAATTTAGCCAAATTTGAACAAAATCCCCAATTTGGGTTAATTACAAGCCCTAGAATTTTCAATTCCTCAAAAACCATAAAATTGATCAAATTAAACCACAAGGATCATGATTATAACATTTTAGAACAAAAACCCAATGATCAATTTCACAAAATATGATTTGAATCATCAAAATCCCCAAAATATTGCTAAGTCCGAAAATAACCCTTCAATGCATGAAAAAAAATGCATGTAATTCAGAAAATAAATGAAAAAGAGAGGGTACAATGGACATACCGACTTGGGGAGAGAAAAACCTCGCAAAAAGATTGGCCGAAAACGACAAAAAATCTCAGTGGAGCCTTGCCAAGTCGGAGAGAGAGAGGAAAGTTTGAAAAAGTAGTTTGAACAAGTCAAATATGAGTTTTTAAAAAACCCGATTCATGAGTTTCGATTGATCGAAAAACAGTTTCGATCGATCGAAACAGATAGAGACTTGTTAAAACAATTTTAAAAAATTTCGATTGATCGAAAAATAGAATGGATTAATCGAAACTGGCAGAGACTCACTAAATTTGAGGAAAAACACAGTTTTTGAAAAAACATTTAGGAACAACTCAAAGCATTGAAATTGAGGAACAGAATGCATGAGTATGTGATGATATGATTTTCAAAAACAAGAATTTAAGCCCAAAATTCCCAAAATTTAAAATATCTTGCATTCTCCATAAATTTTCAAGCATCAAATCAATTTTGCACAAAATTCATAGTATTTGCAAAACATGGTTGGTCAGACCATAAACACACACAATAACATGTACAATGTTTAGCAAGGAGTAACTTGTGTAGTGTGTGCAACTAGCAAAAACTTGAGATACATGTGAGGTGACATGCAAATAGCAATCAATCACAAAGTCTACAAAATTCATTACATATAATTTAAAAGAGACTATCACCTTAAGAGTTACATCATATAACTCCTACATCTCCTAGATCATAAGCTTGCAATTATGTAAGTTTCTTGAATTTATGCCTCATAATATACACACCAATTTTAATTTATTCAGAAACTTATTAAAAAGCCAGGATAATGTACACACCATTTTTAATTATGTGATTTTGGCATCAAGCCTAATAGTACACACCAATTTTAAGTATTAAACAATTAAATCGAGGCTTCACCTTATGTTCTTTTTGTACATGTGCTACACTTTTTCGAGCACAAAATCTTACGATATGCACTAAGGCGTTCATGATTGGCTAGTGAACAGTGGTGAGATGGTTATTTATGTCTTTCTCTAAAAGTTCAAGTCCAACAGTCAAAAACATGTGACTTCAAGATCAAGACAAAGTGATCAAAAATCATACACATCTTTCCCACACAACATGCACTACAAAGCTTCAACTAGTAAAGTGCAATAAGTAAGCTCATCAAAGCTAAACAAGGTACAAAAGACATGCTATGTGAACATAAATTGACCAACCTTGTTCTTAAAAACCAAGAAAATAGTACAAAACACAATTTGCTTCCTTTTTCTTCCCTTTTTTTTTATTTTTTTTTATTTTTTTATTTTATTATTATTTAACAAAAAACACCTAGAATGAAATACATGAATGTTATGCAATGCAATTCCTAGAAAAAAAAAAAAAAAAAAAAAAAAAAAAAAAAAAAAAAAAACAAGAACAACAATGGTCACAAAGGGTAGAACAATTAAGCACAAGGACCATGTTAAGAAGACTCAATTAGTTCGAGTCTTTTGCATCCAAGACTTTTTAGATGCACTATGAGCATTGGAGTTCTTATTCACATGGGAATGATTATCAACTCTAGGATTGGAATAAAGGTTTAAAACCTTTTCCAATTCACCAATGAGTACCATAGGATCTTGTGCTTGAGGCACAGGTACTTTTGGTTTGTTTGCTCTCTTTGCAGCTTGCAGCTTGTAACTGTTTGGATGTATGTGTCCAGACTTTCCACAAAAATGACAAACCCATGCAGGTTTATCATGTGTCTTGTCCTTAAATAGGGTAGGCTTCTTAGGTTTAGACTCTTTCAGATCAACCATAATCTTCCTAGATGATGAAACTTCTATGGGTTTGACAACCTCACTCACAGGGGGTTTGGCAGTTTCACTCACAGAAGGTTCAGAAGAAGATGAAGGGACAAAGTTTGTGAAATGGGGAGCAGACACAGAGATGCTTTCAACATAACCTAATCTAGATTTGTCAGAATGAGACTTTTGAACACTCAACATTTGATCAAGTTTAGAACTAGCAGATCTAGCAACAGATAAATCAAGTTCCAAAGATTTAACTTTATCAAGCAAAAACATATTCTCAATTTTCACATTGTTCAAAAGTTCATTAGCATCAAACAATTTTACAAGCAAATTCTTCTTATCAAGCTCAAGAGATTTAATTTTCTTCAGGCCAAGTTCAACATTCATAGCATCCTTTGCAGCAACTTTGCAAAGTTTATTATAGGCCTCTTGAAGATCTGCATCCTTAGAGAGTTCCCTATCAGAAGGGTTCTCTTCAACAGATATGCTCTCATTGACTACAGTAGTAGCAGTGAAAGCAATGAAGTTTTCATCCTCGTCACAATCAGACTCATTATCAAAAACTTCACCATCACTAAGGGTTACAACCATAGCCTTACCCTTAGAAGATTGACCTACTTTTTCTCTAGGTTTATCATTATTGTTAACCTTAGTGGGATCATGCTTCCTAAAGTTTCTAGGTTCAGCAGTTTTCGCGTCTCTTGCCTTTCTGTTACTATTTCTGAGAAAGTTTCTAAAGTTCTTGGCAAGATAAGCAATCTCTGTGCAGAGAGCTCATCATTAAATCTACCACCTTCAACATCATCAACTGACTTAAAAGCCATTGATTTGGATTTGGTAGTTTTGGGCAGGTCCAACTCATAAGATTGAAGAGATCCTACAAGTTCATCAACAGGAATGGAGTCAACATCCTTACTTTCAGTAATGGCAGTCACCTTGGGTCTAAAGTTTTCAGTTAAAGATTTAAGAATCTTCATAACAATTTTAGGTTGATCATAGATTTCACCAAAGTTAAAAGCAGAATTAACAATATCATTCAATTTAGTATAGAATTCATCAAAAGATTCATTATCAGACATCCTAATGCTTTCAAATTTAGAAGTCAATTGCTGCAATTTATTGATTTTGACAGCCTTTGTGCCTTCATGCACAGTTTTGAGGATATTCCAAGCAGTATGAGCAACCTCAACATTAGAGATTCTCTTAAATTCCTCCATAGAAACAACGTTAAAGATAGCATTCATAGCCTTGCTATTGAACGCAGTTGCTTTTTTTTGAGAAGTTTCCCACTCACTAACAGGAGTAGTGGGCTTCTCTCATCCGTATTCAACGGAGTTCCTGACTCTCTCATCAATCGATTTCAGGAATGCTTTCATCCTTACTTTCCAATAAGCATAATTATTTCTATCAAAGTGAGGAGGAATAACTAGAGAGTGTGCGTGTTTCATGACAACAGGGGTCAAGAATCAGCTCAGTGATCAAAAGATCAACAATAAGAGAGCAACCCGCTCTGATACCACTTGATAGTTTTTTAGACCCATTTAAAAACACAATTGAATTAATCTAGGTAATTAGCCAAGTTGTTACTTAGTCTAAATTCCAAATCTAGGTTATCACAATCAAACAATCATATCATGCAAAGCAGCGGAAAGATAAATAACACAAAGATATGATCACCTAGGAAACCAAAACGGTAAAAACCTGGGGAGGATTTAACCTAGCTATCCTCAAGGTAAACCTGAATCCACTATCTTAAAAGAATCGAAGTTCATACAATAAGACTTACAAGCCCCCACGCTTGACTTCTTATTGCTACCCACCAGTAGAACTTACTGACACGACCACGTGTAAGCTCCGAATCCACGGACTCCTTCTTTCTTGGATTCACCACTAGATACAAGCACACCCGTTTGTGTTTTCTTTAAGCTTCAATGGCAGCAATCGAGTTGATCATCAAGGTATAGATAAAATCTCCTCCTTGAAAACCCTAAGTTTGTGCAAAGGAAAGCTCCTCTAGATCTCACAAGAGATTTACACAAACAGCAATATGAGCAACACTAAAACGTGGCTAGAATTTGTCTTTTATACTTAGGACAAATTAGAAAACCCTAAACGTTTTAAACAACTAGGGCTAAGTTGGAAATCTTCAAAAAAACGTATTCTGCCCGAGATTCGATCGATTAAGCCTAAGCTTCAATCGATCGAGCCAGGCCAAAATGCACAGTAACTTCTACATTAGCTCGATTCCAACTTTACATAAAATATACAACTTTGAGCAAGACTAAAACATTTCTAAACACATTGTTTTGATCATGGTTTGCCAACAATACACATTAGAGTTCTAAATACATAAATACCTAAGTCTTTAGAACCTAACAATCTTAATAAAGAAAAATAAAACATATTTTATCCTATTTTTCTCTCTCTCTCCTTCTCAATTTTACTCTCAACCCCAATCCGATTTTTTTTTCTTTTTTTGATAAGCCAATCCGATTTATTAATTGTTAGCATAGTTTTTTTTTTAAAGGATATTTTACATTCTAATTCTAGTATTTTACTTCAACTAAAATACTTATACCAAAAGTTTGATATAACTTAAAATTTAAAACTAAAATTTCATAATTATTACATGAAAAAAAAGACTGAAAATTAGGTATTTGAATTTTAGTAAACTATCTTAATTATATTTTTTAAAAATTAAAATAAGACTATCCTAACCATTAATAAATCTTTAGCAATATGGTTTAATCTTAAAAAAACTATCTTAATAATTAACTAGCCCCATACCATAAATATAGAAATTATAAAACATAAGACCAAGAAAATTAACGCAGAAACATAATAAAAAAAAATATCTAAAAAATATTTCAAATAAATCAACTAAATTATCCACAAGCAAGAAACTTAATGACATTTGTCTATCTAAGAAAATAAAAGATGTACTGCAGAGTGCAGATTTCCTAATGAAATGGAGAGAGAAATTAATACTGCTAGCTAGCTAATGATCTACTAATCTACACTAGTTGGTGCTACCAATCATCGAAATGAATGGTCATCATTTGAAAGCTTTTGACGCTTATTTGGGTCATATTGAAAAAAGTCATCGATGGTGACACTTGATGAGAAGGCATCGATGTCGACACTTGATTATTCAGAATCAGAAGCATATTTGGGTCATAACTGGGAGAAGGAATCAATGTTGACACTTGATTATTCAGCGATGCCTGCTGATAAACACAGTAATTGTGGTAATCAGATTGCATTGCTGAGATGTTCTTGAAAGGATTTGTAGTGTATGACCAATCTTGGTATCTACTTGGCAAAGTTAGGGTCTCTACAGAATTCACTAAAGGAGGAAAACAGAAACTTTGTTGATTGCTCTGGACAGGAGTCTCAAAAATATTACCGTCCATTGCTTGAAATGGATCATGGAACCCAAGCATGTCAATGAGAGTAGTAGCGTTACTGTTTTGAGGAACTTCCAATAATGCACTAGGTGCATTTTGATCAGATTAAAGCATGTAGTCATGGTCATATATCATTTGTGCCATAGGATCCTTGAATTCGAAATACTCCATCGGCTCATTTTGAGGCAAAGATGTGGAATTTGGAACCTCCTCATCTTGGGTATGGGCTTGGGTTGATTTCTCATTTGATTTTGATTCCTTTTCAGTTTTCTTATAAATTCTGCACAATTTTTTTTTTTTTTTTTTGAGAAGAAAATGATGGATTTTATTAATGAAATTCAACTACATCCAATTGTAAAATCAAAATAATATGTGATGGGACATTTTCCATCCATACTTGAAAATCTGGTATGCATAACGCATTTGTAGCCAGACTATGAGCAACCCCATTGTTGTTTCTCTTAATGTGAGAATACAACAATCTTACAAAACTGTTAGCAAACATTTTTGCATCTTTAGTCAGCAAACCTATTGGTGATAAGCTACGCTCTTCTGACTTCAAAGCTTGAGTCAGTCCAAGAGAATCACCTTTAAGGATAGTACTACGAAATCCCAACTCAAACGCAAATGACAATGCATTGAGGGCTGCCAGTGCCTCAATCTCTTCAGCCTTGTATGCTGGAGGGATTTTTTGTGAGAAAGAAGCCAAAACAGCTCCATTACTCTCCCTTATTCCCACTCCAATATCGGACATCTTTGCTTTATCTATGAGGTGTCCAATGTCTGCTAGGGATACGTCCTCGCATAACAGAGAATCAATAGTGCACTTTGAGTCACCTTTGAGAACAATGGCTGATAGACCATGCTCTTAAGCGAACTTAAGTGCTTCCTTGGCTGCAAAAGCCTCCACTGCATCAACAGAAAAGGGCAGAGAAATACTATCTGCCATGGATGCAATAACCTTGCCATGCTCATCCCTTATAATTACCCCAACACCTGCCTTCTGCTCCTCTCTTAAAATAGCTCTATTGAAGTTTACCTTGAACATGTGATTTACTGGAGGAGTCCACCTCATGTGTTGATGAGCAAAGCTGCCACGGTTTGGAGGTTTTGGAGGAATTGAACATACATAAGATGCTTGTGCCGACCGAGCATCTTGCAGAACCCGTAGGATAGGTTTTAGTGTAGCCGCTGCTAGGAATTGATTGGACCTTACTAACTGATCCGAGGCATTAATTGGAATCAACTCGCCTGTATCTGTTGAAGGAAAAACGCAGCAAGCTCCAGGGTTCTTGGGCATAATTGTGTCATCAACTGCTGCATTAATTGGCTCCGGATTGCATGGATTAGGTGGCAAAAAAATCTTTACCTTAGCTGGACTATTGATTGCATCACACTTCAGATTCTGTGCTAGCTGGTTGTTAGACTTCATATCAGGTACAATAGTCCGAGCCAATAATAACTCATCATTATTATTTATTTCTGCCACAAACGTGGACTTACGCAGCACTAATTCCTTAGTAATTGTAGGCGTTGAAACCGTAACCAGCTGCATGGCTGTGGGCAACAGTAAAGAGGACGTCGTTACTTCATGAGTTGTAACTGAAGAAACTTTCCTGTGCACCACGTCAGCACTGCCCTCCTCCATCGAGCTTGCTGCGTTCCTTCCTCTTTTCCTAGTCTCTGCCGTACTCCTCCCTGTTGGGCAAGACTGATTTCGCTCATAATGCCCAAGCACATACATTTCACCTTTCCCGGCTGAGAGTAGGTCCAAATTGTTGCTCTGACACTTTTTGCCAAGTATCAGTGATTTCCTCCATATTTGTCGACATAGAATGAGTAGTAGACTCGTCACAAAAAGAAAAGTGTTTCCCCAACCCCACAACAAAAAAACCCCACAAGCTTCACGGATATTCTTGATATCCCTAGAGAGACAAAAGAACAATCCCAAAACAAAACACTTCTTCGTGTAGAAGGGATAGACAACTTCTATTGCTGAAGACAAGGAAAATCCCCCTTTGCTGAACAACAGAGAGACAAGGAGGAACAATTCCTCCAATATCTACGCTCACTTAGACAAAAGTTTGGTGAGCGGAGCAGTTATTAAAAAGCAAATCTAAATTCTACACAAAACTGAGTCATCCAACTAGATAACATATGATGATGCCGAAAAACCACCAGTAAGTTACACGGTCCTCACGTACTCGAAACAACACCTACACAACACAAAAAGAGAAGACCTCATAGAGAGCACTGGTGTGGTGCCGGCCAAATACCCTCTGAAGGTCAAGTTAGAATTTCTCACAACTCTAGTGTGCCAGAACGGGTGAATTATGCGTACCTTGGTTAGTGAGGGTATTGGGGCTTTTATAGTAGAAAGAGGTTGACCTCTCTTTTCTTGGCTTAGAAGTCTTTTCCATATAGGAATCCTCGTGAATATATTTTTCGGAATCCTTTCCTTGTGGGAATCTTTATTATTCATCATTGGGCATGGGCACAAGAAATTTCCTTATACGTATATGTGGAGACCAAGTTTGGGTTACGTCAGAACTGTCAGCCTAGCTCCTCCTTTCATCATGGTGGCGTCAGCTTTCAACCCCCGTCAGAAGTTAATCTTGTCAGCTTTGTAGACCTCTGGTTCGTCAGGTGTTGATAGACACAAGGCCAACAGGCTTATTCGGGGTGTCACTCTACGCCTTGCCATGCGTAAGTCCCAATATTACAAAATTACCCTTATCAGCTACCCCCTACTCCATAACCTCGTCAGCTAAAGTTGACGGGTTGTGGAGTTTAGTTTTTGACCTTTATTTATTTAATTGTATTTATTCAAGGATAAGAAAGAGGTATTTATGGATGTTCCCTCGAGCACCGTGCATTAATTGCTTGAACACGTGTCGCATTCCAACTGGATTCGCTTCTGGACGAGGGTGTCACTTCGTCTTCCGTGCACCCTTTGATTCTATATATACCTCAGTTTTTTCATTCTCCCCATTTTATTACTGATCCAGAGAGAGAGAGAGCTTACTATTCAGAGAACATTGTTCCCGTCATCTTCTTCCGTTTGTTGAGTTCGTCACCTTTTCCAGAGACCATTTACTTGGTAAGTCTCCTCTTCTCTTCTCCTATCTATCATTTTATTATTGCGCTTTAGTTGGTAGTGTAGCTTTTTTGCGAGGCCGTCAACTTAGGTGCATAGAATAACTCCGTCACTTGTAGGTAAAAAATGTCTAGGGAAGCGATTAGTGAGCAGTCGTCAATCTGTGAAGGAATGGGCTACGACGAAGTCTTCCAAACAGGACAAGAGCCTAAGGAGGGCCACTCTTGGTCGTCAGAAAGAGAGACGTCAGCCCGTTCTCCTAACGAGGACGGGGATTATATAGGAGAGGAAGATAAGGAAGAGATAGACGAGGGAGAAGTCGATGGTGAGTAAGAGATCGAAGATGACAGGGTAATGAAGGGTGACGGGGACGAAGATGACGCAGATGGTAGGACCTCGGATGTTGGAAGTTTGGTAAACCCTAAAAGTGGGCATGTTCGTCCATTCATACTTCCTTAAATGTAGACCGTCAATGATTTCCTTTTGAAGATGACGTCCAAGATTTTCAAGAATTTAAGGGACCGTTTCCAAATCCCAGATCACATACCAATCCGTTTTCCTGGGAAGTTCGAGAAGTGTTATTCTGGGGAGATGGAGGATACTGGTATGTACGATGCCACGCTGGCAGCAGGGTTGAGGCTACCACTGACGGCGTTACACCGTTAGCTGGCTAACTTTCTTGGTCTATCTGTCAGCCAAATCGCCCCTAATGCCTGAAGGATCTTCATAGGATTGGAGATCTTATGGGGTCGTCTAAGCGGAGGGAACCGTCAACTTACGCTAGACGAGTTTTTCTGGTGCTACCGTCCCCAACATATCGTCTCTTCTCAAGGGATTTATCACTTTGCTGCTTGAAAAAAAGTACTAAGACTTGTATTAGACATGCCCAACTCCAACAGGAATTGGAAAGGCAGATACTTTTTTGTTAAATGGATGGATTGGATATGCCGTCCAGAGGAGTGGGACACAATGCCCTATGGCGTTGATAGCACTTGGGGCATAGTTAAGGAGTCAGGTTTTATGCCGTCATATTTTCTTGCTAAATTTTCAGTTTTCTTGCAAGTGTTCTAATGTTGTTGTCTTTTCTTGTTTTAGCTAGTGTCTGCCCATCCATTACCGGTAAGCAAAAGGCCTTCATCCAACGGGTTCTTGAAATTCCTTTTGAAAAGCACAAGTGCAGGGATTTGGTTACCCTTGATACACTACACCCGTATTATGGTGGTTCGGTGCCAACCCCGGCAGCTCGTAAACTTAACTCTTATTCTCGTCGTCATGAGTATCTCTTATTTACCCCCGTCGCTTTATTCCTTTTTTTCACTTTTTAGGCATCTCCTAACTTATATCCATCACTTAATTTATGTAGAAATAGAGGCCGTTAGGTTGAGGGCGCAGATGCACGCATCCATTGCCTAGTAGAAGAAAAAAGAAGAAAATAAGGTAAAGGGGGATGGAGCGTCTTCGTCAGCTCCAAAAGCCGTCGGGAAGGGCGCGCTTAAGAGAAAACCCAACGGAAAGGATGATCGTCCACCTAAGAAGCTTACTGTTACCGTTGGGAACAAATCCTCAAAAAAGCTGACGCCCCTCAGGACTGGCCATGGCGTGGGTAAGGGTCTGATGACATCATTGGGCCCTGTTGCTCAGGGACCAGATCGTCATCTTCTTATGCACAAAGACTATGCCATCGAGATGGTGGGATCCATCATCAGAGATAAGGATGTAGACCCTTGTGTTGAGGAGGGGACTGACGAGCTAGGGGCGTCAGGCCTCTTTGATCTTACTCGGGTACGTTTTCCTTTGAGTTTATCTTTCTTACACACTTGTCTAGTAGCTGATGGCTATTGTGCCTTGTAGGCGTTGGTGCGTATGAGAGCTTTGCAAGTGCAAGATAGGGGCATCGCTAAAGAAAGAGTGGTTGCTTGCTTGCATAAGCGCATAGAGCTCCTGACAGAAGAGGAGGAAAATACAAGGGTGCCATTTGCTCTCTTAACGAAGAGGTAAAAAATCTGAAGGGTAAGCTGCAGGAGGAGGGTCGTCAGAGAAAGAGTGAGCAAGAAGCAAAGGAGAAAGTAGAGAAAGAGCTGACGACCCTCCATGAACAGGTGGAGACGGCCAGAGTTAACGCTGTAAATGAATACAAGGCCTCTTAGCCATTCATAGATTTCTATGGTGGATACTATGGTGAAGGGTTTGAGGACTGGATTTTTCCAGGTTACTATGGACGAGCCTCTACCGTCTACTCCTGTTGACGACACTGTCCACGAGGAAACTGACGACTCCACTAAGTCTAACCCAAAAGATGGTAATGTCATCCTCGCCCAGCCAGCCATAGATGCCCCCGTCTCCCGTCCACTGAGCTCATGAACATCGAGGACAATGTTGCCGGGGAGAAGGTTGACATTGCTGGGGAGAAGGTTGACGGAAACTCCCCAATTCCTTCAACCTCTTAGCTTTATGTAAATATTTTTGATCTATTCTATTTTTAAGTCACTGTAAAACGTCCTGTTGTTTTTTGGGCTTGATTTTGTAAAGACTAACTTATGTTGATTTATATCCGTTCCTTTCAGTACGTTTCATTGTTGTATGTTCATCTTCTTTCTTTTGTCCATATGTGAGACAATCAATGTTCTATGGGCTTAAACCCGTCAACTTTGTGGACTCATCCACTTAGTGGACGACCCATCCATTTTTTGGACTCGTCCACTCTTTGGTAATAGGCTTATCTACTTTGTGGACATAGAAATAAGCTCGTCCATCTGGTGGACTTGTTGATAAATCCGTCCACTTTTTGTGGACTTAGTAATAAACTTTGTCCATTTTGTGGACTTAATAATAAGCCCGTCCACTTTGTGGACTTGATGATAAATACGTCCACTTTTTTATGGACTCAATAATAAACTCGTCCACTTTGTGGACTTAATAATAAGCCCGTCCACTTTGTCGACTTGATGATAAATACGTGCACTTTGGGGACTTGGTAGCAAACTCATCCACTTATGGACTAGGTAGCAAGCTTGTCCACTTTATGGACTCGTCCTCTTTTTGGACTTAGTTGCAAATTCGTCCACTTTATGGACTTGGTAATATATTGTAGAAAAACCACATTAAGTCATATCTGGATAAAACTCCTCATATTATGTTGAACCATGCATTCGTAGAAAAAGTAGTTCTTAAAAAGAAAAAAAACCTCTGCCCTTTGGGCTTAAAAAAGAGTTATTGTAGAAGAATGTAAAGTAAAATAGAAAAACTGAGAAGTGTAACTAAAGTTAACTAAGATATACTAAAAATAAGGGGGTGCTGCTCTTCACGCTATCCTCTTTACTGGTAGTACCTTCGTAGGTGCTCGGCGTTCCATGGGTGGTGTAGCATTTGTTCGTCCATTCTCTCCAGGTGGTAGGTTCCTTTCCTCTACCATGACGTGACTCAGTAGGGTCCTTCCCAATTGGGGCCAAGCTTTCCTTGGGTAGGATCACTAGCAGTGCCCATGATCTTTCTTAAAACGAGATCTCCAACCTAAAAGTCTCTATGTTGGACCCAAGAGTTGTAGTGCTTAGCCATGCAGTCTTGGTACTGTGCGAGCCTTTGTTCTGCTGTCGCCCTGACTTCGTCAACTAGATCAAGCTGTAGACGCATAGGCTTGTCATTTTTTCTTTCATCATGGTTGTCTACCCTGTAGCTTGTGAGTTTGACCTCATCTAGAATGACTACTTCGCTTCCGTACGTTAGCCAAAATGGTGTTTCTCCTATGGGCGTCCTCGTCGTTGTCCTATACGCCCATAGTATGCTTGGCAACTCTTCAGGCCATATTCCCTTTGCCCCTTGAGCCGAGTCTTGATAATTTTGAACAAGGATCGGGTCGTGACTTCAACCTGTCCATTAGCTTGAGGGTGGGTGGGGGAGGAATTGTGATTTCTGATCCCTAACTGTGAGCAAAAATCCCTAAAAGAGTCATTGTCAAATTGTTTCTCGTTATCTGAGATTAAGACTCTAGGGATCCTAAACCTGCATATGATGGACCTCTAGACGAAGTTTCGCACGTTCTTTTTCGTAATGGTGGCTAAGGCTTTAGCTTCCACCCATTTTGTGAAGTAGTCAATGCCTACTATCAGGAACTTCAGCTGTCGCACCGCTGTTGGGAATGGGCCCATGATGTCTAACCCCCACTGAGCGAACAACCATGGGGCTGTCATAGGGGTCCACTCTTCGGACGACTATCGAATGATGTTACTGAATCTTTAGCATTTGTCGCAGGCTTTGACATAAGTCTGAGCATCTTTTTGCATGGTGGGCCAGTAGTACCCAGCTCGAATCAACTTATGTGCCAACGATTATGACCCTGAGTGGTTTCCGCAGATCCCTTCGTGGACTTCTCTCATGACGTAGTCTGCTTCTTCGGGACCTAAACACCTTAGGTATGGGCGGGAGAAGCCTCTCTTATATAAGACGTTCTTCATCAAGATGAACCGTGCTGCTTGGACCTTCAACTTTCATACGACCTCCCTTCCGTCTGGTAAGACGCCATCTTTCAAGTAAGAGATCAATGGCGTTGTCCAATTGCTTTCGGAACCTATGTCCTGCACATCGATGGTATCTATTAGCGGAGAAAGCTAAACAAAAGAGAGTACACTATCAAGGGTAGTCATATGTTTGGCTGAAGCTACTTTGGCAAAGCGGTCGGCTTACTCGTTCTCTCCTCTAGGGATCTGGATAATTTTGGCGTTCAGCTCATCTACCCGTCTCCTTACTTAATCCAGATATTTCTTCATTCTTTCGTCTCTACACTCGTAATCCCCGTTTACTTGGTTAGTGACAACCTGAGAGTCGCAGTAAAGAACCACTCTTGCGGCTCCTGCTGCTTTGGCGAGATCAAGCCCTGTCACTAAAGCTTTGTACTCCGCTTCGTTATTGGTAGTAGGGAAGTCGAGGCGAACCATGCATTTGATAAGGTCTCCTTCAGGAGAGAGAAGTACGATACCTACACCTCCGGCTTGCCTGTTGGACGACCCGTCTGTATGTATACTCCACTACGGATATTCATCTGCCCCCTTGTCTTCCTCATTGGTAAACTCTACTATGAAGTCAGCATCGACCTGCCTTTTAATGGCGGTGCGTGGGCGGTACTGAATGTCAAACTCACTCAACTCTATCGCCCATAGCGCCAACTAACCAGCAACTTCGAGGTTGATCATGGCCCGTCGTAAGGGTTTGTCGGTTAGGAAGATTACCGTGTGGCCTTGGAAGTATGGCTTGAGTTTGCAAGCTGTTGTAACTAAGGTGAAGGCAAGCTTTTCCATGGGTGGATACCTCTCCTTTACACCACGAAATGCCTGGCTGGCGTAGTATATGGGCTTTTGAATCTTGTCTTCCTCTCTGACCAAGGCCGCGCTGACGGCTGCCGACTGCCGGGGAGACTACCAAATACAGGAAAAGCTTTTCCCCTAGTTGTAAAGGACTTAATAGCGGTGGGGAAGAAAGGTAGGCCTTTAGCTCCTCGAATGCTCGCTGACACTCGGCAGTCCATTCAAAAGATTTCTTTAGCGTGCGAAAGAAGGGTAAACATTTATCCGTCGCTCTTGATACGAACCTGTTCAAGGCGGCTACTTTACCATTTAAACTTTGCATTTCTTTTACGTTCTTTGGGGGGGCCATCTCTACTATGGCTCTAATCTTGTATGGGTTAGCCTCGATGCCTCTTTGAGACACCATAAAGCCTAAGAATTTCCCTACTATTACTTCGAATGCACACTTACTCGGATTAAGCTTCATGTTGTAGGAGCGAAGGGTGCTGAAGGTTTCCTCAAGATCCTTCAAATGGTCTTCTTCTCTTCGGCTTTTTACCAACATGTAGTCAACGTAGACCTAAACATTCCTCCCGATTTGGTTTGCAAACATCTTGTTCATGAGCCTTTGATACGTTGCGCCTGCGTTCTTAAGGCTGAATGGCATTACCTTGTAACAAAAAGACCTTGGTTGGTAACAAATGAAGTCTTTTTCTGATCCGCTTCATCCATCTGGATCTGGTTATACCCTGAGAAGGCATCCAAGAAGCTCAGTAGTTGGTGCTGAGCTGTAGAGTCTACCAGTATGTCAACTCATGGAAGGGGGTAGCTATCCTTGGGGCATGCTTTGTTCAGATCTGTAAAGTCTACGCACATCCTCCATTTCCCATTGGCCTTCTTGACCATCACCACGTTCGCTAGCCAGTCGGGATAGTAAACTTCCTTGATAAAGCTCGCCTCCTATAACTTGCCTACTTCTTCTGCTATTGCTTGGTCTCGCTATTGGGCGAATACTCGCTTCTTCTATCGGACGGGTGGAAAGGAAGGTGACACATTCAGCCCATGTACTATGACTGATGGGTCAATTCTTGGCATGTCTTCATGACTCTAGGTAAACAAATCCTAGTTCTTCTTAAGGAAGGCTATGAGCTCTTGGCGAACCGTTGGGCTGGCAAGAGTGTCAATCCTTGTGGTTCTGTTCGATCTGGAGCTATCGAGAGGTATCTCCTCGAGCCTCTCTACGAGTTCTGCCCCTGTCTGCTGTTCTTCTATTCTCAAGGTCTGTAGATGGTCATCCATCTCTAGCATCGCAATGTAGCATTCGCATGCAGCTACCTGGTCTCCTCGTAATTTCCCTAGTCCGTACTCCTTGGGGAATTTAATCATCAGGTGGTAAGTTGAAGTTATGGTCTTCCATGAGTTAAGGGTTGGTCGTCCTATAATGGCATTGTAGGTGGAGGAGCAATTGACAACAAGGAATGTAACATCCCTAGTGATTTGCTGAGGATAGTCTCTAATTGTTACAAGCAATGTGACCGCGCCAAGGGGGTATACCTTTGTTCCTCCAAACCTAACAAGTGGAGCATTGGTTGGAACTAGATGTTCTCTGTCGATCAGCATCTATTGGAATGCTGGGTAGTAGAGAATATTTACGAACTACCATTGTTGACCAAGACCTAGTACATGTTATAATCTCTTACTTGGATGCTAACAACGAGCGTGTCGTCATGTGGGTGGTAAAGATGTCGAGCATCTTCTTCCGTAAAACCAATAATTGGGTTATCGACCTGTGGCATTTTTAGGACGACGCCCGTCATCTAAACATTCTGAACCATTCTGAGGTAAGTATTTCGGGCCTTCTTGGACGAGCCGGTGGTCGCCGTGCCTCCCACAATCATCCTTATGTCTCCCAGAGGTGGTTTGGGACGCTCGTTGTCTAGTCGGGGGGCTTGCTCTTGAGGAGGCGAATCTGTTCTCTCCCTACTGACGAACTTTTGTAACTTCCCTTGCTTGATAAGGGCTTCGATCTGCTGCTTTAAGTCATAGCAGTTGGGCGTGTCATGACCGTGATCACGATGGATGCGGCAGTACCTGTCTTTAGGCTGTTTGTTGGGATCTCCCTTCAGTTTTTTGGGGAAGGTTAAGGCTCCTTCGTCCTTGATTTGCATTAGGACTTGGTCGATCGGGGCGGTCAGCAGGGTGAAGCTTGTGAACCTCCCCGCCAGGGGTTTAGAGCGTCTGTCATCCCTTCCGTCTCCGGTTCTTGCCATCTTTCGCCCTTTATCCTGTTGTGTATCTTCTTGCCTCTCTCTCTTCCTAGGCTTTTCCTCTCGAGCTAGTAGCGCATCTTCGGCATTCATGTACTTAGTGGCCCTGTAAAGTACATCCAACATGGTTTTCGGGTCGTTCTTGTATAAAGAAAACAAAAACTTACCCTTCCGCAACCCATTTGTGAAGGCTGCTACAAGTATCTTGTCGTCAGCTTCGTCATCGAGAGCACTTCCTTATTAAAGCGGGCTATGTAGGATCTCAGCGTCTCATCCTCTCATTGCTTGATACTCATCAAGTACGCAGTAGACTTCTTATACCTATGCCCCCCAATAAAGTGCTAAGTGAATTAGACGTTCAGCTCTTTGAAAGTACTGATGGAGTTAGGCGTCAGTCGGCTGAACCAAATTCTCGCAGGACCCTTCAGCGTCGTAGGGAGAGCCCAACACATGATATCGTTTGCTACTCCTTGAAGGTGCATCAAGGTCTTGAAAGTCTCTTGGTGATCGAGAGGGTCCTTGACTCCATTGTAACTTTCTATTTAGGGCATACTAAACTTCTACAGTAGGAGAAAGGAGTTAACGGATGTGTTGAAAGGCGAGTCGGTTCGGTGGACCAGATCATCGAGGTCGCTAGACACTCATCCTTTGAGGGCGTTCATCATAAGGTCCATCCGTTCCTTCATCATCTACATCTGCGACAATGTAAGGGGGAGTCGTATCTGTAGTGGAAGGACAGCTCAGGTCTTGTCGTTCTGGTCTGCTCGGGGCTTTACTACCTTCCGACCCCTCTCGGTCTCTCCTCTCAGCACTAGTACCTTCTTGGTCTTCCTCTTAGGTACCTATAGCAGCGTTCTTCTGCCGTAGCTGTTCTTCAAGGTCCTGATTCTGTTTAGTGAGACATTCCACTATTGCCATGAGGGTTTGGACCTGCCTCTCTAGGGAAGTGGGTCGCAGCTCGTCTCCTTGAACATTGTTCGTAGTTGCCATCGAGCGAGTAAGTACCATGCAACTCTTTGTCCGGGAAGCGATAGGCTAAAGTGCACGTTTCCCACAGATGGCGCCAACTGAAGATGCTAAAAAACCACCAATAAGCTACACGGTCCTCATGTACTAGAAACAACACCTGCACAACACAAAAACAGAAGACATCACAGAGAGCACCGGTGTGGTGCCGGCCAAATACCCTTCGAAGGTCAAGTTAGAATTTCTCACAACTCTAGAGTGCCAGAGTAAGTGAATTATACGTACCTTGGTTAGTAAGAGTATTAGGGCTTTTATAGTAGAAAGAGATTGACATCTCTTTTCTTGGCTTAGAAGTCTTTTCCATATAGGAATCCTCATGAACATATTTTTCGGAATCCTTTCCTTGTAGGAATCTTTATTATTCATCATTGAACGTGGGGCACAAGAAATTTCCTTATACGTATACGTGGAGACCAAGTTTGGGTTATGTCAGAACTGTTAGCCTAGCTCCTCCCTCCATCATGGTGGCGTCAACTTTCAATCCCCATCAGAAGTTAATCTCGTTAGCTTTTTAGACCTCTGGTTCGTCAGGTGTTGATAGACACAAGGCCGACGGGCTTATTCGGGGTGTCACTATATGCCTTGCCATGCGTAAGTTCCAATATTACAAAATTACCCTTATCAACATAAAATTTAATGATAGTCAGTTTAAGAATGAGAGAATTTAAGAATAAATAAATTACAACAATTATAGTTGAAATGTATGCACAAAAACTCTAAAGAAGATTCAAATAACATTTCAATGAGTCATATAAAAGTTAAAATGAAAGGATATATAAAATTTGCATACCTTCATGTCACCTGGACTCCTTTTATCTCGAGGAGGAGTGTCAACTCTAAATTCGTGCATAATCCAATTAGTCTTCGTACCATTTGGAGCTTTTCCTCGATAGAAAACTAGTGCCTTCCTATACCCAATTAGGGCTTCGTCGAATATAACATGCTTTTCAGCTCCAGTAGCTTTCCAATATCCATCACCAGCTACTCCGTTTGGATGGTTTCCATTTAAATACTTTCGATCTCTCGGAGTAAAAAAGTACCATTCATCTTCTCCACATTTCTTGTTGTTCGCTGTTGATCATTGGATACATTAAAAAATATATAAAATAATATGAAATGAAAGTATTTGATGTCATATTTGTTTCACAAGGATACAATTCGAACATGTAGGTGTGATTGTGTTATTAGTGCTCAGTGCTCAGACGTCATGTTGGCTCATTTATCTATATAATAATTTGAAGTCTATAAACTGTTTTGTCACGTTAATTACATATTCTAACTTTGAAAAGGAGTTAAAGAATTAACTTAATAGATAGGCTGTATATATACCGGCCCTTTCAAAGTTATAAATATCAATATGCAGCGATACAAAGATTACACTATATAATTAAAGGCTTAAAGCAAATATCAAAGAAATTAAATTTTATAACAATGTGGTGAAACTTGAGTTTTACACTCTTCAATCTCAACATGTCAAATCATCATATTACATATTAAAGATAGGCACAACCACACTCAATTAATTGTAATACCCATTTGAAAATCCAACTCAATTAGGTGTTTATTGAGATATTATTAGATGTGGCAAGATGTATAGAACCATAAGTATAAAGCTGATGATGGCAATCTCTTATTGGATGGCGTAAAACATGAGTTTTACACCCTATTCTTACCAATTTCAAACTCAATATCAAAACCATGAAAATCACTCACCCTTAATATACTGCCAATTATAGCTAAAAATTACCAACCAAAAAAAAAAAAAAAAAAGTTGTAGACTTTCATATTAAACATTGTTTAGCATATTAGTTGCATTCAAAATTATGAATATGACCTTCAATGCATTGGAAAACAACAAGTTCCATTCAACTCAAAACATGAACAATTAATTTTTTATAATAACAAAAAAAAAAAAGGGGATATTTAAAGATTAACTTGCAAGAAACTCGGGATTGTGGTGGTATAAGTTAGTCTCCACGATCTGGTTGGGAGGGTGGGGCTCGTTGGAAACCTTCTTATTCAAGTAAAACCTGACAAGCTCATCGTCAGTGGGACAGAACCTATATCCAGGTGGGAATGTATCAAAAGGTAATGTATCAAAAAATAAATCAAGAAGAGCTTCTTCTAGTTCCATCCCCTTCCTAATGTTTATCCAGGTTGATTTGCTATTAGATTTTGTTTTGGGATCAGTTTTCTTATAAATCCTGCATAAGACTGAGTCATCCAACTGGATAACATAAATGCAATAGTCAGTTTGAGAATGAGAGAATTTGTGAACAAACAATTACTACAATGATATTTGAAAAGTAAGCACAAAAACTTAAAAGAAGATTCAAATAGCATTTTTAATGAGTCATATAAAAGCTAAAATGAAAGGATAAAAATATGCATGCCCTCATGTCACTTGGATTCCTTTTATCTCAAGGAGGAGTGTCAACTCTAAATTCATGCATAATCCAATTAGTCTTCGTACCATTTGGAGGAGTGTCAGTAGGTGGTACATACTAGCAGCTTCACATCACCTTTTGAATCCAAAACTATACCAGCAATCTCAATCCCACCACTTTGCTGTTGCCCAACTCCTTCTTTCCAGACTTTCAAAGCAAAAGCTGAGGCAATATATTTCACTCTGCTATGCCTAATATTACAAACTGGCTAAGTTGGGGCAATATATTTCACTTTTTTTTTTTTCCTTCTTGGGAATATTGAAACAAATTCAAATATGAATTATAATTTTATATTTTCTCTTCCCATATTTCTCAGCAACCAAACACAGGGTAAGGAAGATTTTTAACTTTCATTCATTTGGGTAACATAAGTATTAACTATCAAAGGAAAGCAAGTATAGTCAAACCCACAAACCTGGTTTCCCTTGTAAGTTCTCCAACCACTGAAAGAACCCCAAATCACCAGATTCACCAGCTCCACCATCACCATTTTCCAATTCTAAATGAAATGACAACACAATAAATTAAATTAAATTGAAAAGCTTTACATGGAAAGACAATATCTTTACATTGAAAAACCCAGAAAAAGTAGCAAATAAATGAACCCCATTATTAAGCAATAGTGTGTATTTAAATAGAAGTAAACCTGAGACAAGTGGGTTAGATTGAGATCCAGCCAAGCTAGCCTTCAAGAGGGCATAGAAGATGCAAAGCCTTCCAGCCCACAAAACAGGAGCTTCAAGCAGAGAAGCATGAGTAGTGGTGGTAGTGAAAGCTCTCTTACTGTGTGATCTTCTTTTACTACTCAAACAAAGTAACCTTTTAAGGGCATTTGTGGGTACTTGAGTTTGAAAGTCTGGAAAGAAGGAGTTGGGCAACAGCAAAGTGGTGGGATTGAGATTGCTAGTATAGTTTTTGGATTCAAAAGGTGATGTGAAGCTGCTGGTGTGTACCACCTGCTGCTGCCCATCATCCCACCCATCTTTGCCCACCATGGCCCTTCTCTGCCATGGTCTTGGGGCATCATGTGGAGCAAGGTGCCTCCACATGCCGCCCCTCATCACTACTCATCAATCCAACTTGAGTAGGGAGATTGGGCTGGTCCCCCTCAAAAAGCCCTTAGGAGCATCACTAGTCAGGCATGAGGAACTATGAGTATGTTGAGAAAACATAAATCCAAGTGATTGACTCAATGCTGCCCAAGCACCCTCATTCCTCATGCCATCATCAGCAACACATAATGCTCCTAACATATGGCATGGTTGTGGGTTTGCAAATCGGATTTTCTAGGTGAGATTGACATGGTCAAGAGAAAAAAGTCACATGACTGAATTTTAAGTGGGGAACTTAAGGAATAGCACACCTAAGTACTGTACTTAAGTTTTGTCATTTTGTGTTATACTCGACTATTGTGTTGGTTTCGGTTATGGTCTAAGCTCGCTAGGATTCGATATCCCGTACCATCCTTACAGCTTGATGGGTCAATACAATTATATGATTAAATTTATTAGAAAATCTAAGATACATTCCTAAAGAATTTTCCTTAACGTTTACCATTGAATGAAAGTTACTTTCGAAAGGCCTCTACCTCAAAGGAAAAATACTAGTACTAGAAATTACATATGGTAAAAAGAAATACATCATTGAATGCATGATGGGAGAGCCTAAAAATAAAATAAAAAGTCACAGAATGATGGGTGTTTTTCTCCAAGGCCGTAATTAGCTCCAACTTTAGTCAAACTTCAAAGTTGTTCTTTCATCAGATTTTATGCTGTTTCTGTGAGGTAAAATTCATTTGTTTTAGGATAAAAAATTTTATGACCCTTCTGTTATACACATTTTTTGAATAAGAATCATGATTTAAATTTTGAAACGTGTCTTCAACTAATGATTTCAATTCAAAAAATAGATGTGTAACAATGTGTGTAATATACTAATAGGGTACGGGTGTGATTAACAAATACTACTCCTTGTTTTATAGTATCTACAAGGTCAGTCAAGGTAGTTTCATTCTTTTTTTTCTTTTTTTGGCAAGTAGTCAAGTTACTAAGTAAAATAAATGACAATGTTTATTATATACACACTGCCCTATTACACTCAAATTACACACATTTAAGCTTTTGAACTGTCCATCCAAAAAAGCTTTTGAACGGAAATTTGTGACTTCAAGTCAAGATTTTAGTTCAGAAAATAATTTATGTATACTGTGTGCAACAAGGTGTGGGTAAGAAAAATTTCCCAAAAATAAAATAGCATATTAGATTTGAAAAAAAAAAAAAAAAAAAAAAAAAAAAAAAAAAAAAAAAAAGGCATAAGAGAAAGAGGGCAAAATTTGCTTAATAGTAGTTTTTTAGAAAAAAAATTGGGTGAATAGCGTATGTTTGAAATTTTTTAGTTAGTTAGATTGTTTTTTAAAGTCGAGTTTGACAAACTCGACTTCCAAGCAATATTGATGCATCCTGCTTGCTCCTACTTGGAAGTCGTGTGATAAACTCAACTTCCAAAGATAGTCTCATTAACTAAATAACTTTTTTTGTGTGGTGCTTTTCTAAAATTTTTCTAAAAACATACTATTTGGCAAATTTTGACAGAGAAAGAGAGAGGAGCCCATACACAATACATGAGCAACAGGCCAACAGAGATGTGTGCAGAGATAAGACATACATCATGACCAACGCTCGAAGACAAGCAAGCTCGACTTTATTGCATACTTCGATATACATGAATGGTACATGTTAAGGTATTACTATAAATTAAGTTCTTTTACACTTATTTCAATTTTCATCTTTAACTACATAATTTATTTTATCTTTTTATTTTCCACTTTCAACAGCCAATCGAATGGTTTAAGACGTGGATTGTGATCCAGAATTACATTGATGCATGTTAGATTTCTACAATAAATTCGGTGTTGCAAATTACTGGTCATTGGAAAATTTCATTTTTTTCTGACCGGTTATCAAAAAAAAAAGAAAAAGAAAAGAAAACTACATTTTTAGAGAAAAGGATATGCTGACTACTGAGATTTAAACATTCCTCGAGGAATATTGAGATATTCTGAAAATGTGGAAATAAATTAAGATTTATGCCATTAATAAAACCCTCTCCTTTTCGTGAATTAATATGCTTTTTCTTTCCTTAATCATAAGCTGAATGATGTCATTTTTATTTTTAATTCTTGATAGCAATGATATGCCAAATTTGGCCAAGCCTGTCTGGCATATCTTATCTCTTTTTGCTGTGTGTCCTTCGAAGGAACTTAAGGTCAGCTCAGTCAGGATTCACTACAAGTAGCCTGGTCAAGAAGCCATGTGACAAGTACCATATTCGAACAGCAGGTGCATAGTTTTCATCTAGTGGAAATTCTTTCTTCACGGTTGAGATACATGAAAATAATACATTGATTTGGGTCTCCTCAACTGGGGGGAATATATTCTGTTATGTGCAGCCAAATAATGCCCTTGATTAGAGGAAAGATTATGCAGAGATAAAAGAAACCTTCTACATGGGGCAAATTGGTGAGGAACTTGCTAATTGAAGCGATTGGAATCTAGTCTTCTATTCTTTCATTGCCTATAAACTGAAACTGCAGGACTTGTCATTGGAGCAAGAATATTTGAGAGGAAGTGAGTTCTAACATGAAGATAAGAGTCTTGTTTGGTAGCCCAGGATGACTTGCCTAATTCCTTGGAGAGATTTCAAGTGTTTGACATAGTCTAGAATCCTTCTTTGGTTCCCAGGCAAGTCAACCTTGGCTTAACTGACAGACTCTTTTTTCTCATGTTAGGCTTCCTCTTCTTCCGTACTTACAACCTCTTGATATTTGACATAAACATTGGACTACTGCGAATCAAGAATACACAATGGTTTGCGCATGTATGCAAGGTATGTATTAGGTGAATGGGGGGTCATGCATTCAAGCCAAGGGAATTAGTTGAAATATATATAAACGAGAAAATCACATCACTAGAATCTTATAGTTCATGTATTACTATTACCCCTAGCATGTAGTTATTACCTACAAACTATTATATACATTTTTACACACTTCAATTTCTAACCGAAACAGTGATTTAAATTAAGTCACAAATGAAATTATGACTTCAAATCATGGTTTTAGTTAAAAAATAAGTTGTATGTAAAATTGTATATAATAGCTTAGAAAAGTGCCACATCCACAACATTTTTACAACATTTTCATAACAAACTATAAGTGGTTAGTTATTATTGGTTCTATTTAAACTTACCATGAATTTTTTTTTTTTTACCCTACCAATAATAACCAATAACAATTTGACACTTATAATTTGTTGTGAAAATGTTGTGAACATAGCATTTCTCATTTTCAATAGCTTATGTGCAACAAATATTAGTACTAACCTTAGCTTATTATTCTTGAACAATGTTGTGATTTTGTGATTTTTTTTTTTTTTTTTTTTTTTTTTGGGTACAGAAGAGAGAAACTTGCACAAGCCAGGACCGAAATAAATTTTTATATAGGATTTGGAGGCAATTATTGCCTGATTCGATATATAATTCTTGCAGAATTTTCTTTGCACTTGACAGAACAACAACCTTAGCCCTGATCCATTGATGTAAGAATGTCCTACATAAAATTGATAACCCAAGCCTTGGAATTTTCTTCTTTCTGCTGCAAATTTGTTGCATTTCCTTTTGTGTTCAATAGCAAAATTATTTTGTATTAACCATGCATAATACCCTTAAGAAGAGCCTCTCTGAAGCAAAATATTACAAAATTATTGGAAAATTCTCCAATCATGAATTACAATATATAAATGATGAGCTTAATTTGTTAGGGATACCAAAAACTTGTACAAAATATTCCACACCACTCTCACAATTCATTTCACTTAAGTCCACAACAATAAAAAAAATATAAAAATATAAAATAAAATAAAAAAGTTGTGAGAAATTGTGAAAATTTCTGTGTGAAAATCGGTGGTTCTAGACTTTTCGATAGATAATAAGCATATCAATGATGAAAAACTTCACTCATACTTTATTGGGAAATCATTCTCTCTTTTTTCCTTGGCTGGTCAAGATATCATCCAAACTATATAAAAATCAATATTGACCCGATATATGCATTTAGTCATGCAGGGAATTACTTCTAATTCTCAATCAATGTAATAAAACGATAAAAAAATAAATAAATAAAATGGTAATTCATAAGGAACTAGAAATATCGATAGATAACGTCTTTAAAAGAAAAACTACTATGGAGTAACATGCCCCAAAGCAGTTGACTCTAGAAGAATGAGTTTACACCTACTCATAACACTTGTTTTTAAAGATGAAAACCACATACTTGCAACACTTTTGACTAGACTCTAAGATACCCACTACAAAAAATTGATCTATATTGGTGTTTCGAAACCGCCGCAATAGGTCTAGTTAGATTATGTCTAGACTTTTTAGTATCGGTCAAGAAGTGACACAATAGACCCGGATGGGCTATACTATCGCTTTTCAAACAGCCTGTATAGGTTTCGACAGTTGGGGAACCTATACCATCAATTTTGACAAACTGTCGAAATAGCCTAAGCAAGCTATCTCAGCAGTTTGAAACTGCCGCTACAGGTTTTTTTTTTTTTTTTTGGTTTAATATAGGCTTTAGCAGCGGTTTGAAAAAGCCACAATAGATCTTTCTTTTTTTAAAAAAAAAATTTAGACTTTAGCGGTGGTTTGAAACCGTCACTTTAGGTTTTTTTTTCCTAGGCATAAATATTTTCCCCGCATTTTGTTTTGTCAAACTATTTATAGCTAAACAAAAATCAATACTAAATAAAGGAATGGACATTTCAAACTATCAAATTAATACAATACAATAAGAAAATAACATGTTATAATAATTTTTATGCCCAAAAGAAGACATCCCAAAGATCGTATCAAAGTTGCAAACTATTTTAGTGCAAAACATTAAAATTTTGATCCGCGTGTTTTGTAGTGCAAGATAACTAAATAGTCCTAAAACCAAAAAAAAAAAAACCACAAGCGACATATTTCCTAATGAGATTCCCATGATGAATGATGATTGATTTTGTGTAGCAATAGAATGGCCATTTGCATCTTCACCATCCTAAATATAATAAAGTCAAGGTTATAAGTTAATTTGACAACAATGTTATTAATGAAATAATACAATAAGACTAATCTATTACCAATTGAATACGTTAGATACATTTGCAAAACATTAAAATTTTGACTTGAGTAAATAGTGATGATTGTTGGCTAATTTGAGATTTTTTTTTTTAATTGCCACATTTCAGACCTTATTTCTTCATAATTGCATAGTTTCTCCTTCAGAGATGCTATCTCAGTCTCCATCTCCTTAAATTTTGATGCATTACATTGGATGGGGTGGAGAAGTACTAGACTCTTCAAGGTTCCTTCTAATTTTACAAGATGGGGTTTTTCCAAACCCACTCCCACGTACATTTTCAGAGCACTCTGGGCCCATCACATGACTAAATGTGTTAGGTTCTAAAGACTTAGGTTTTTATGTATTTAGAACTCTAATGTGTATTGTTAGCAAACCATGATCAAAACAAGATGTTTAGTCGTATTTAGACTTGCTCAAAGTTGTCTCATTTATGTAAAGTTGGAATAAGTTGATGCAGAAGGCTTTTATGCTTCTTGGCCTGTTTCAATCAATCAAAGCTTAGGCTCGATCAATCGAAAATTGGGTCAGAGGCGTTTTTCTGCAGAATTCCAACTTAGCCCTAGTTTGTTTAAAACGTTTAGGGTTTTCTAATTTGTCCTAGGTATAAAAGGCAAACCCTAGCCTCGTATTAGTGTTGCTCATATTGCTGTTTGTGTAAATCTCTTGTGAAATCTAAAGGAGCTTTTCTTTACACAAACTTAGGGTTTTCAAGGAACAGATATTATTTACACCTTGATGATCAATTCAGTTGCTGCCATTGAAGTTTAAAGGAACACAAGTAGGTGTGCTTTTATCTGATGGTGAATCCAAGAAAGAAGGAGTCCATGGATTCGGAGCTTGCACGTGGTCATGTCAGTAAGTTCTACTGGTGGGTAGCAATAAGAAGTCGAGCGTGGGGGGCTTGTAAGTCTTATTGTATGAATTTCGATTCTTTCAAGATAGTGGATTCAGGTTTACCTTGAGGATAGTTAGGTTAAATCTTCTCCAGGTTTTTACCGGTTTGGTTTCCTGGGTGATCATATCTTTGTATTATTTATCTTTCCGCTGCTTTACTTGATATGATTGTTGTGATTGTGATAACCTAGATTTGTTAAATTGGACTAAGTAACAATTTGGCTAATTACCTAGGTTAATCCAATTGTGTTTTTAAGGGGTCTAAAAACCATCAAAATGCATCATCACTTGTCCATAGGATTCCTCCACCATTGGTCTCTCCATACAATTGTGTTCCAGGAACATTCAAAAGTTCTTCCATCCTTTCCTAATATTCACAAGCAAAATAATATATTAGAAATCTAGATGATACTTACAATCCATTTATTTATAATCTACAATGATACTTTTGTTTGTCAGGATAAGTAAATCAACAAGGATACATGTAAACTATATAATACTTACAATATTTTGTCGCTTTTTGGGTGACAGGAGTCCTATCTTTGTGGGTATATACTACTTTATAAAACTTTGCACACTCTATCGGCACCCTTTTCTCTGTTTCCTACAACATGGTCATTAAATTTATAAAAATAGTTATATGGTGAAGATGCGTTTAAGTTTAGTTGCCATCATCTTTGTAGTATAGCTACCCATAAAGTTCATGCGGATGAAAGCAATATCTATGACATCATGTAACTACAAGCTATATAGCTAAAACTATAGAAAAAATTTAAATCATTTAACATTTAAGAAGTAGAGTTTTTACGACGTTATCAGCATTTTGAACGTGACTTCTGGATCCAACAGTATGTATTTCTTCTTGGTTTGAAAAACGTTTATTCGCCTCACATAGTTTCTACGAATACATTCACGAAAATGACATCAAGAACCTAACATACCTCTGTTGTAGAACTGCCGTTATAGACCTAGGTGTATAGTGGCTATACACCTAGCTATACCGGAAGTTTTGGAAACCGTTGGGGGCAAAACGCCGGTATAGAATTCGTTTTGTATGGTGACCGTAGACTTCTCAAAACCCCATCATAGACTCCAATAGTATTATTAGTTTTGAGAAACTGCAGACCAAAAATTGGAAATCAATACCTAATACTAGAAAATAATACTAAATAGTATGTCTTATTCTGAAATCATGAACAAACCCATTAAGGGTGAGTTTGGTTTAGTTTTTTGTAAAAGTGTATAATGAAAAAATGGAGTTTTCAAAAAGTGCATTTTCAAAAAACTGAGTGTTTGGTAAAAGATGTTAAAAAGTGCTTTTTGAAAAAGCTAAGTGTTTGACTAGCACTTATAAAAGTGGCAGTTTGAGGGATAAATTACCAAAATGGACAATGTATATATAAGGGAGTTTATTTCATACTTTTTTTTTTTTTGGATGTGAGTTTGTTTCATACTTAAATCAACTACTTCATCATACTTAAATCAATTTTTCTCTTTCTAAAAAAATTATTTTTTTTCTCACCAATATTAGCTAATAATAACCTACTACTTAAGATTTATTGTGAAAATATTGTGATAAAATTGATACTGATTTTAATTCTAACATACTATTAAAATTTTTTTTTTCTCTTTCTAAAAAATTTTTTTTTTTCTCACCAATATTAGTTAGTAATAACTTACCCATTAAAATTTATTGTGAAAGAATTGTAAAAATATTGAAATTAACATTTCCTTCTTTTTTCCCTCTGTTTTTTATCCTCCACACACGTACCCTTACTCTTTTCTTTTTTATCCTTCTTCCTCCTTTTTTTCCCTGTCATTCCTCCAAACTCCAGAACGTTCCAGAGCTCTCCTTCTTCCTCCTTTTTATTTTTTTATTTTTTTTCTTTTCTCTTAGCACTTCGTCTGTTGGTTCTTGGCGGAATCGATAGCCTCCTTGGTTCTGGCGACGTAGAATCCATCAGAGTGCGCGACGAAGATGAGGTGGTGGAGTTTGGAGACGGCAAGTGGCTGAGAGGGAAGGGCTTGGAGATCGAAAATGGGGTCGGAGTCGAAGTCGAAGGGTTTGATTGGGAGGGGTTCGCCAATTTGATTGAAGTAGAAGTTAGTGTTGTTGACGCATTCGCTTTCAATTTTGTCTTGTAATTCTATCATTTTGCTATATTCTGATATTTTTTTTGTTTTGCATTTTGAGGAATCCTAATTTGCAAGGGATCGATTTTTTTTTTTTTCCCCTTAGCTGATTTGGGAATTTGTTATAGATTTTTTTGTGTTTGGATTTGGAAATTTGTTGGGAGAGCAAAGAGATGAGATGAGAGGAATGAGGGACAAACGTGAGAACTGAGGACTTTTTATCGAGGGTAATTTGGTAATTGAAGGAAGAGCCCAACAGATAGTTCAGAAACGCGCATGGACTTTTTGTTTATGGACCTCCAGAGCTCCATCACGCAAAAGCGTGTTCTCAGCCTTGGCACAAAACGCAACTTTTTTCAAAAAGTTGCATTTTAGCTGAACCAAACGCGTTTCGAGCTCCAGCTTTCTTCAAAATGTGCATTTCAACTTCTAAAAACTGAAACAAACGGGCACTAAATGCATGTAGAAATAGAATAAAAACAGCAATAACAACAAGTTACATAAAGCTTTAACTCACAACATAAGATATGCGATAAACGTAAGCTCATGTAAAAAAATATCTAGTAGAAAAAATTTGATTTCAACTAAACACGTTCAATATACACAATTTGATACTTTCCTCAAAAAAAAAAAAAAAAAAAATGATATCAATATATAGAACATTTTTTTTTGGGTAAATAATATATAGAACATTTACTACATACATATATCCTCTTCCCCTATCAAAATAAAAGGCTTCCCTCAGGATGCACTAATACAAAACTATATACTATCGATATTTTTTTTTCTTAATTCAAAAGAAGGGATTATTAGTTGACAATCAGCTATAAATGAAACAATGTGATAAATAACCTTGGCACTTGGATGTCACATAATGTTAGGTCTACACCAAAAACTGATTGGTATCTTAATCTGATGATAAAGAGTTATTATCAGAAGCAGAAGTCATAAGTTGAAAACTCTTTCTAAAAAAAAAAAAAAAAAAAAAAAAACTACGTAATCATAAATTATATAAACTTTATATATGTAATTACATTTTTCATAGGTTTTAAACTAGACTTGTATAAACATACATGGTAACCATTTATTATATTTTCGGATAACATTCTTAAAATATTAATACGCATTGCTTCAAATATGTGTCCAGTTTTATACAAGAAAAATACTTGAGCAACAAATTATTTTACAACATTTTTTATAAAATGATACGTCTTCTCATTTCTTTACAGTTTAGACGGAGAGTTCTCAAAACTTCCGTTTTTATACATTTCATAATTTGTTGATAGTTTCATAAATTTTGTTTTTAAAAAATGTTGAAGGTTTCTTATTTATATATAGTTGTTTATATCTATTTTTTAATTTTTTGCTAGTCATATACATGTGTTTTTGCTAATCAATAAATTTTTTAAATTGCATGTTTTTATAGTTTAAAATAATGCATAAAATATAAGGTTATAGATCATATAGTAAATAATATCTGATTAACACAAATTTTGACATGTGTATTAAGAGCGTAAAGAACATACAACTCAACGGTTAGATTTTTAAAATATGTAGTAATGTTTATTTTATTGCATAAGATTCTAGTTTAAGGTTACAACCAATTTTGTAGTTAAACTTTGTCCTTAAATCCTCCCTCCCCACTTATTGTGAGAAAAAAAAATAAAAAATAAAAAATAAAAAAAAGCTTAATAATTAGAGCACCACTTCCTAAAATTCATGATAATTATTAAATATTTATCAATTAAGCTTGGTTAAAAACTACTATACGAAATTTGTAATTCAAATTCTAAAGTAGTTGCTAAGAAGATCTTGTAGTACAGTATTATTTTTAAGATTCTTTTAAAGAAGAAATTTGGCAATTGTATTATTCAAAGGCCTACTCTCAATACAAGGAGAGAGGTTGTACATATGTATATTTATATACCAATGTTTAGTGTTTGTACAGAGAAGAATTTCAAAATAATCCAAAGTGTATAATTCATAATTAATATGTTTTTTTTTTTTTTTACGATAATATTTTCTAGAAAATAAGTCATTTTTCAAAAAAAGTGTTTTCTATAAAACTATTTTATTTTCCAATGTTTGGTAGCAACCTTAAATGAGTTAAAAAAACAATCTTCTAACTTCCTTTATTTAGTTTACTGTGAGATAGAGTTATTTTCCAAATAAATTTAGTGAAAAACAATCTCTAAAAGTAAGTTATACTATTTCTATTAACCAAAAATAATTTTCCTTTGACTCATTTTTTTTTATACTACAAAACACTGAAAAACATAGAAAACTATCATTATACAAAGTTTTCCATCGAAATAATTTCTAAAAAGAGTGGAGTGATTTTCTCTTAGAGCCAAATCATTTGCTAATCTTCAGTAACTGTAGGAGAGAGCCAAATATGGTGCTGATGATGAGTAATGGCAGAGAATTTTGTGAGATTTATCTAGGAATGAATGATTTCCAGAGTTTTTTTGCTATGTTATTCTTGCCTTTTGTGTACTGCTCACTTTTTTCTTCTTTATCCTTTACAAGGAGAATAAAGGTTCAAATTTCCCTCTCCAATTGTAGTAACAATTAAATTGCACAAAAAAAAAAAAAAGCAAATTCGCATGTAAGAATGTTATGCGTGTGTGTGTGTATATATATACACTCATGCAATTGTAAACAGGTTGATGTTTTGCAGACTAACTATGTCTTTGAAAATTGTAGTCTTCTAGTTTCGAGAGGGCATTCTGCTTCAATTATTTGTGCCTAGGTTTAGTGCAAACACATAATAGCGTTCATCATATGTTCCATTGTTTGGTGTTAGTCCATAATTGAAAAACTAATTTAATATGCTTATCATTACGTAAGTGTTTGACAAAAGGCCTCCAATAGGTACTTTAATTTCTTATTTTTCATATCATTTGTCTTCTTTTGTATTTATACAAATAAATCTCCAATGGAAGAGCTTAATGCTCTAAAACATTGAAAGATAATTTCAAGTGGTATATGCAGTAGGTGATTGATGGAAGAGGTGATTTGCAAATTGTCCACCATCTACATTTGTGAATAGATTAGAGTATAGACCATAAACAATCAATTAGCCATTAAAACACAAGACCAAGCAAATTAACGCAGAAACATAAAAAAATAATAATAATAATAATAATAATTAAAAAAAAAAAAACTATCTAAAAAATATTTCAAATAAATCGACTAAATTATCCACAAGCAAGAAACTTAATGACATTTGTCTATCTAAGAAAATAAAAGATGTACTACAGAGTGCAGATTTCCTAATGAAATGGAGAGAGAAACTAATACTGCTAGCTAGCTAAAGATCTACCAATCTACACTAGTCGATGCTACCAATCATCGAAATGAATGGTCATCATTTGAAAGCTTTTGACGCTTATTTGGGTCATTACTGAAAAAAGGCATCGATGGTGACACTTGAGAAGGCATCGATGTCGACACTTGATTATTCAGAATCAAAAGCATATTTGGGTCATAACCGGGAGAAGGAATCGATGTTGACACTTGATTATTCGGCGATGCCTGCTGATAAACACAGTAATTGTAGTAATCAGATTGCATTGCTGAGATGTTCTTGAAAGGGTTTGTAGTGTACGACCAATCTTGGTATCTACTTGGCAAATTTAGGGTCTCTACAGAATTCACTAAAGGAGGAAAACAGAAACTTTGTTGATTGCTCTGGACAGGAGTCTCAAAAATATTACCGCCCATTGCTTGAAATGGATCATGGAACCCAGGCATGTCAATGAGAGTAGCAGCGTTACTGTTTTGAGGAACTTCCAATAATGCACTAGGTGCATTTTGACCAGATTGAAGCATGTAGTCATGGTCATATATCATTTGTGCCATAGGATCCTTGAATTCGAAATACTCCATCGGCTCATTTTGAGGCAAAGATGTGGAATTTGGAACCTCCTGATCATCTTGGGCATGGGCTTGGGTTGATTTCTCATTCGATTTTGATTCCTTTTCAGTTATCTTATAAATTCTGCACAAAACTGAATCATCCAACTGGATAACATAAAATTCAATGATAGTCAGTTTGAGAATGAGAGAATTTAAGAATAAATAAATTACAACAATTATAGTTGAAACGTATGCACAAAACTCTAAAGAAGATTCAAATAGCATTTTAATGAGTCATATAAAAGCTAAAATGAAAGGATATATAAAATTTGCATACCTTCATGTCACCTGGACTCCTTTTATCTTGAGGAGGAGTGTCAACTCTAAATTCGTGCATAATCCAATTAGTCTTCGTACCATTTGGAGCTTTTCCTCGATAGAAAACTAGTGCCTTCCTATACCCAATTAGGGCTTTGTCAAATATAATATGCTTGTCAGCTCCAGTAGCTTTCCAATATCCATCACCAGCTGCTCGGTTTGGACGGTTTCCATTTAAATACTTTCGATCTCTCGGAGTAAAAAAGTACCATTCATTTTCTCCACATTTCTTGTTGTTTGCTGTTGATCATTGGATACGTTAAAATATATATAAAATAATATGAAATGAAAGTATTTGATGTCATATCTGTTTCACAAGGATACACTTTGTACATGTAGGTGTGATTGTGTTATTATTACTCAGTGCTCACACGTCATGTTGACTCATTTATCTATATAATAATTTGAAGTCTATAAACTATTTGATCACATTAATTACATATTCTTTTTTCTTTTTTTTTTGAGAAGACGTTAATTGCATATTCTAACTTTGAAAGAGAGTTCAAGAATTAACTTAATAGATACGCTATATATATACCCTTTCAAAGTTATAAATATCAATATGCAGCGATACAAAGATTACACTATATAATTAAAGGCTTAAAGCAAATATCAAAGAAATTAAATTCTATAACAATGTGGTGAAACTTGAGTTTTTACACTCTTCAATTTCAACATGTCAAATCATCATATTATATATTAAAGATAGGTACAACCACATTCAATCAATTGTAATACCCATTTGAAAATCCAACTCAATTGAGTGTTTATTGAGATATTATTAGATGTGGTAAGATGTATAGAGCTTTAAGTAAAAAGTAATGATGTGGCAATCTCTTATTGAATGATGTAAAACATGAGTTTTATACCCTATTCTTACCAATTTCAAACTCAATATCAAAACCATGAAAATCACTCACCCTTAATATACTACCAATTACAGCTAAAAATTACCAACCAAAAAAAAAAAAAAATAGTTGTAGACTTTCATATTAAACATTATTTAGCATATTAGTTCTATGCAAAATTATGAATATGACCTTCAATGAATTGGAAAACAACAAGTTCCATTCGACTCAAAACATGAACGATTAATTTTTTATTAAAAAAAAACAACAAAAAAACAAAGGGATATTTAAAGATTAACCTGCAAGAAACTCGGGATTGTGGTGGTATAAGTTAGTCTCCACAATCTGGTTGGGAGGGAGGGGCTCTTTGGAAACCTTCTTATTCAAGTAAAACCTGACAAGCTCATCGTCAGTGGGACAAAACCTATATCCAGGTGGGAATGTATCAAAAGGGAATGTATCAAAAAATAAATCAAGAAGAGCTTCTTCTAGTTCCATCCCCTTCCTGATGTTTATCCAGGTTGATTTCCTATTAGATTTTGTTCTGGGATCAGTTTTCTTATAAATCCTGCACAAGACTGAGTCATCCAACTGGATAACATGAATGCAATAGTCAGTTTGAGAATGAGAGAATTTGTGAACAAAAAATTACTACAATGATATTTGAAAAGTAAGCACAAAAAAGAAGATTCAAATAGCATTTTAATGAGTCATATAAAAGCTAAAATGAAAGGATCAAAATATGCATACCCTCATGTCACTTGGATTCCTTTTATCTCGAGGAGGAGTGTCAACTCTAAATTCATGCATAATCCAATTAGTCTTCATACCATTTGGAGGTTTTCCTTGACAGAAAACTAGTGTCTTCTTATACCCAATTAGGGTTTCGTCGAATATGATAGGCTTGTCAACTCCAGTAGCTTTCCAATATCCATCACCAGCAGCTCGATTTGGACGGACTCCATTTAAATACTTTCGATCCCTTGGAGTAAAAATGTACAATTCATTTTCTCCACATTTCTTGTAGTTTGCTGCTAGTCATTGGGAATGTTAAAACGTATATAAAATAATATAAAATGAAATTATTTGGTGTTTCTTGGTTGACTTCTTCTAACATTGTGCCATTAATTTTTATAAATATATAGGTAACATAGTCACATAAATTTTTGAAAGTCATTCTATATAAATTTTATAGTTTGACTTTGAAATAGTGCTAAATCATTTTTAAAGTTTAAACCAATTAAAACTCATAAATTCTAGTTAACGTATAAATGCTTTTTTTTTCTTTCACAAGCTCTCTAATTTAACTTTTTTCGAGCAATAAGGAAATACAATAACAAAAACTTTATTAAAAAAAAAATACTCACTGAAAACTACAACAAGAAATAACAAAGATCCCTACCATCATTGACAGGGACGGACCTACAGTAGGGCAGAGGGGGGCCATAGTCCCCCACCCACCAAACCCCCCCCCCCCCCCCAAAAAAAAAAAAAAAGAAAAAAAAAAGAAAAAGAACTAGTATATATAAGAAAATGTGTTTGTGCTTGAGACCAATGATTGTTTGAGTGCACTAGATTTGGCAGCACTATTAATGCTGAATTTTGAGTATGCATCATTCTTTTTGTAGAAGCAGATAAATGAAATACACATGAGAGGCATTATTTGATCGAAATAGATGTTAGACAATGATCGTAAAAGTCTTTGTATTGGATCATTAAATTTTGTCTTTGTTACTTTGTGTTGTGTGGGTCGTGTGGCCAATATATTATATATATAAAATTGTGTTTTTCTCTTGTGATTTAATTTATTTCTTTGTGTGGTTGTGATTTAAGTCTTTGATTTTGTACATTGAAAATGAGATTGCTGCAAAATTTGGTACAGAATCAATCATAAACGATTTTAGAAATTTAAAATAGCGTCGAATTCCATTTTGATAATGTGTTGAAATGTTTAAGAAATACTTATTTTGTATGTTATACTTTGTTGATGTTTTTATAATATGAAATGTTTAAGAAATACTAATTTTGTATGTAGTATTTTGTTGAATATGAAATAGATGTTAGTTTTTATTTTCATAATTTTTTTTTTGGTTTTAAGCTTTGGCCCCCCTCATGTTCGAATCCGTCCCTGATCATTATTGACTTTGAGACGTGAATTTACATAAAATAGTTCTTACTATCTTTACACAAGACTTTAAAAGTTAGAAAGGATCAAAAAAAGAAAAACAAATTTTTATTTTAACCTAAAAAAATTTAGGTGACTGTTGCACCTGCACCACATCTATATATGTAGTACTTGATGTCATATCTGTTTTCACAATGATACACTGCGTACATGCATGTAGGTGATTGTGTTATAAGTGCTCAGAGTCAGTTATCACACCTTATATTCATCTATATAATTTTTGAAAAGATATTCAAATAATAATTTGAAGTTTATAAACTGTTCTGTCTCGCTAATTACATATCCTAACTTGGAAAGAAAGCTCAAGAAGAATTAGTGAAACGTGATTAACTTAAAAGATAGGATATATATGTACACCCTTTCAAAGTTTTATATAAGAGAGGCCACCATAATTATTGGGATTGATTTCGATGCAAAGATTACACTATATAGGCTTAAAGAAAATATCAAAACTATAAAAATAACACACACTTAACATACTACAAATTAAACCTAAAAATTACAACAACAAAAAAAAGTTGTAGACTCATATTAATTAAACATTGTTTTGCATATTAGTTCCATGAAAAACTTTGTATATGACCTTTAAAGCATTCGAAAACAAGAAAAACAAGAAGTTCCATTTAATTTATAAAGAAAAACAAGAACAAAAACAAGACCAAGACCAAGAACAAGAACAAGGGATATTTAAAGATTAACCTGCAAGAAACTCGGGATTGTAGCCGTATAAGTTAGTCTCGACAATCTGGTTGGGAGGGAGGGGCTCATTGGAAACCTTCTTATTCAAGTAAAACCTGATGAGCTCGACATCAGTGGGGAAGAACCTATATCCAGGAGGCAAATCATCAAAAGAGAATTCATCATTAGCGAAATCTTCGTATTCCTTAAGAAGATCATCAATATCTGAGTCATGATCATCTTGTGAAACCACTGGTGGTGTTGTCAATGGAGTCTTGTTGTTGATGTTGTTGCAGTGTTCTATTATGTTCAGGGCTTGGGTTTGGGCTGGAGGTTGTGTATGGGCTTGGGGCTGTGGTGTAGGGTTAGTGGGAGTGGTAACAGAAACCATCAAACTCGGCTTGCACTTCTTATCGGACTCCACAGAAGGAGATGACGTCCCGCCTACACGTAAGTTTGAAACTCTCTCTATTTGTTTTTGCTAAATCTTTCTCTCTCTCTATGATATATATATATATATATATATATATATATATAAGTTCAGAGTCTACTTCTAGTTCTACTTCTGCAAGGATAGGACTCTATTTCAAAAGAAACTAGGACTAATTGACGGCTATAAAGATAACATCTAATCTAATCTAATCTATATATATATATATATATATATATATATATATAGTTCAGAGTCTACTTCTAGTTCTACTTCTGCAAGGATAGGACTCTATTTCAAAAGAAACTAGGACTAATTGACGGCTATAAAGATAACATCTCTAATCTAATCTATCTATAATATATATATATAACCGGCTTATCAAAATATATATATATTATATATATATAATTATACTATTATCTATATTATATACATATAAACTGAAACTTTTGAAACTCTCATAATTTTCCACATCAGCACAATATTTAAAAAAAAAAAAAAAAAAAAAAAAAAAAAAAAAACGATAATAAACTTTTCCAAAACTCGACATATAAAACTGAAACTTTTGAAACTCCTACAATTTTCCACGTCAGTAATATTAAAAAAAAAAAAAAAAAAAAAAAAAAAAAAAAACCATAATAAAACTTTTCTAAAACCCAACCCCGATGCTCTCATCGCTCTGCCTTCTCTTTCTCCAAAATTCACGCCCTGCCTTCTCTCCTTCTACCAGCTCCCCAAACCCAACACTCCTCTATGCTCCTCCCTACCAGCTCTCCCAACGATCAAACTCACGATAAACCAACAGCAAAGCATCTAAAGAAACCATGCTTACAGATTCCTCAATCAAAACCCACCATACCCACAAACCAATAGGTATCTTCTTCCTCAAAACAGAGGTCGATGTGTCCGAGCAGTGTCTTTTCTTTCTTTCTTTTTTTTGCTTCTCCAACACGGCTCCGACACGGCGTGGACCAATGTTTTGAATATAGTTACGTTCCGGTTGGGCCAAAATGTGAATACTGAAAATTTTTCATACCTTGAGAGTGAAATCTTGGGGAAGAAGGTAGATGGGAGAAAAAAAAAATAAAAGAAAAAATTGATAAAAAGGAAACTATGAACCTAGATCTTCAACAGGAAACGCAGGCTTGAGAACTGAGAAGAACAAATCGAAGGTGATAACAACTGGTGGGAGTTACGGTGCTGCAGAAGGAAGAAGGAAACAAACAAAAGGAAGAAGTAAAAATAAAGAGTGAATGAGTGTGCAGTGGGAGTTTGGAGAGAGAGAAGAAAATGTAAATAAAATCAAGATTGTTTGGCTTTGATGAGAAGTTGATGTGACAATTGGCAAGTACAGGAGATGGAATACAGGATGAAATTGGCAGGAAAAATTTTGTTTTGGATTTGGGCTTAAGCTTAACTTTTAGTTGGGTTTGGGTTTAAGCGTGGCTTTTGGTCTATTAAATCAACTCAAAATCTTGAACCTTTTTCTTTACCCGGTCTGAACACCAACCACATTTTATTTCAATTTTGAGATCCTCCATTATACCATATAATATGTATGTCATGTTTCTCTCTTCTTCTTTTTGTCAACCTATTCTTCTTCTTTTTCATTTTTTTTTTTTCATTATTTTTAAGTTCATATTATAATTGTAATATTCTAGAAAATGTAGTTTTTATTATTATTATTGGGTAAAGATTTGGGTCTAGTATTGATATATTAGTTAAAACATCTTAAAAAAATTATTTGAATTTTGACCAATAATATATAAAGAAATATATGTCTCTATATTAAATTGGTCTATTTTAATTCATTTTTCTATTTGTACTAATTTAACATATTTATTTATATTTTGAATTGGACTATTATTATTTTGAAACCTTTTAAATTGGACTATCTTAGTTAATTTTTTTATTTATACTAATCTAATATATTTTTTCACGTAAGGCTTTCTTTCTTTGTGAACAAATTTCAAATCCATTCCATGGGTTTGTCTCAGATTTTTAAGGCTGTTTAGCACTATCAACAACATTGCATAAGTGATAACTTAAATTCTTCATTCACTGTTAGTTTTTTTTCATAGTCAATAATTTTCTCGTGCATCGCATGGGTTAGCTACTAGTATATATATAATCGAAACTTCTGCTAATTCCACAATTTTTCACGTCATTTTTTTAAAAAAAAAAAAAATTTAACGTTTTATTATTATTATTATTATTATTATTATTATTTTATGAGGTAAGAGATAGATATTTTATTTAATTAAACGTATAAGAGGTACAACCCCTAGGCTAAATACCAACACCAGGGAAAGAAAGCCCATATACAAAAGACAGCCTACCCAAATAGAGCATAGAACCACAGGCTTTATAACATGGAGAAGACCACGCTAGAGCACTGAGGGAGAAAAACTAAAACAAAATACTCAAACGAAGCCCAAGTCCTACTCACCCAATACAAAGTTTTTTTTTTTTTTTTTTTTTTGAGAATCAACATTGTGCTTTATATTAAGGAAGGCCTAAAAGATCAGCATGTAAAACTGTTAAAATATCTAGTGATATATCTTTCATCCAGACTTGTGGTTTAGAGAGTCTTTGTGCCTGTCTTGCTAAAGAGTGAGCAAGAGCATTACAATGCCTCCTTACATGAGTAAAATTAAACGATGATAAATAAGAGACTAAGAACAGAATATCCTTAACTAAATGACCAAAACTTGCCAAGGAATAAGAGTCTCCCTGAAGTGCTGTGATAAGGATCTGAGAGTCGCTTTCCAACACTATGTTCCTAAACCCGGTTTCCACTGCTAACTCTAAGCCTCGTCAAGCAGCCAATGCTTCCACCTCTATCACTGAAGAAGGCAGTGGAAGACGCTCCGAAAGAGAGACCATTACCTGACCTTGTTCATTTCTGATAACTACACCCAAACCCGCTGTATTGTCTGCATCAAAAAGGGCCCCATCAACGTTCACTTTGTACAGACCGAGTCCTGGAGGTTGCCACCGTGCTGGTTGGCGTCCCACTGGCGCTACCGGTACGGTGTTGTGCCGTGAAAAAGCTTCCACCCTCTCCCTAGCTCGCTGCAACAAGTGAAATAGTGGGTCTACATTTTTACCCGTTCTCAAGTTGTTTCTTCAAGTCCACAAGGTCCACACTACTGTGGCAAACAATGCTGGCTCCCTGTTTTCTGCGAAGACATTTCCGATCAGGTCCACAAAAGTCCCAGCGCTACTTACATTCACGTGAGTCCATTGAGGCATTTTTTTCCACAGTTCAGCAAGCTTTGGACAGCTATATAATGCATGCTTCACATCTTCCGTGTGTTCTCGGCAAACATCACAGCTGCCGTTTTGGATAATCTTTCTTCGAACCAGGTTGTCTTTGGTTGGCAAGGAGTTCTTGGTTGCTCTCCAAACCAAGTTCTTCACTTTGCTCGGTACGGGGAGGTTCCAAATAGCTTGCCACAACGGTTTCAACCTCGAAACATCAGATTGACCAGGCTGTGCATTCTGGTGCTCTCGTTGCAGGAACTGATACCCAGATTTAACCGTATACTCTCCTCTAGGATTATAGGGCCATGTGAGGACATCTGGCTGTTCGGTGCGACAGAGGGGGATTGTTAGAATGATCTCCGCTTCAAAACCGAGCAACATATTCTCCAAAACCTCTGTTTTCCACTGCTTTTGGTCCACATCTATCAAGGAGCAAACCTTTGAATCTGTCAGTTCATCAAGCCGAGAGGATAATACTCTAGGAGAGTATTTTCGAGGCAACCACCTATCTGCCCATATGTCAACAAATTTGCCATCCCCAATCCTCCATATTGCTCCTTTTTTAATGACTTCTCTACCCCAAATTATGCTACGCCATGCATATGAAGCGGAACTTGGATTGGCTGCATCCATGATTGTACCGTTTGGAAAGTATTTGGACTTAAACAAAGATGTTTTGTCATGTAAGAGCCTCCATGTCTGTTTCGCCAATAAAGCATCATTGAACATAGATAGATCCTTAAAACCCATACCCCTTGGGACTTCGACTTGCAAAGCCCTTCCCATTTAAGCCAATGGACTTTTCGGCCCTCTCCCCTTTGACCCCAAAAGAATTTTTTGATAAGGGCCTCAATCTCATGACATAATCCAATTGGCAATTTGAAACATGACATTGTGTAGGTTGGAAGTACTTGAGCCACCGCCTTGATTAAAACCTCCCTTCCCGCTTGTGAGAGCAACTTTCCTTCCCATCCTTATAGCTTTTTCCACACCCTTTGCTTTATATTATCAAAGCTTTCCTTTTTCTTCCGTCCAATAAAAGATGGCAATCTCAAGTATTTCTCATATTGTTGGACCACCGGAACTCCTAAAGCTTGCTTTATTGATTCTTGCATAGTTGAGGAAGTGGATTTGCTGAAGAAGATAGTGGTCTTATCCCAATTAATCTGCTGCCCAGAAGCTCTCTCATATGTATCCAAAATCTCTAGCAACTTTTGACAATCACTATCATTTGTCCTGCAGAAAATAAGACTATCATCTGCAAAAAGGAGATGGGTTAATTTTGGACCATTACGGGAAATAGAGACTCTTTTAATGTCTCCCAAATTTTTGGCTTTTTTCAATAGCCCATGAAAACCCTCCATACATAGCAGGAAAAGATATGGCGAGAGGGGGTCTCCTTGGCGAAGTCCTCTAGTTGGTACAATGTTCCCTAGTTAAGAATTATTCAATTTAACTCCCCATCAGCAGCTCCACAATTTTAAATGTCATCTTTTTTAAAAATTCTTTTTAACATTTTATTATATTAGAATTTATTAATTTAACTCCCCCATCAGTATACAATAATACAACTCCCCCATTTGTTCCAAAAAAAAAAAATACAACTCCCCCGTCAGCCTTCACGTCACCTTTTTTTTTAATTCTGTTTAAAGTTTTATTATTATATTAGAATTGTCAATTTAGAACCCTAATACGTTTATCAAAAAAATTTAGAACCCTAATACAATTATACAACTCCCTCTTCAACCTTCATGTCTAAACCCCACAACCTCTCTATTTTCTAATATACGCTGGATTTAAGGTTTTTTTTTTCTTTTTTTCTTTTTTTTTTTCTTTGTATTTTTCCACGTTTTCTTCTTCTTCCTTTGTTGTCAAATCTATGGCAAAGAAGAATCATGAAATTTTTGTAATTAGATTTTCCTTTTCCCTTTTTTTTATGCAATTTTTATTGGATTTTTGGTTTCTTGGGATTCTTCTATTTGGTTTTAATTCTGAGTTTGTTTTAGTTGATATATAGTGTTTTTCTCATCTTCACTTTACATTGGTTTGGATTTTCTTTTTCCCTTTTTTTGGTTATGAAATTTTTATTGGATTTTTGGTTTCCAGGGATTCTTCTATTTGATTTCAATTCTAGGTTTGTTTTGGTTTAATATATAGTGTAATTGTCGTCTTCATTCACTTTGGTTTTCCCTTTTTATAAATTATTATAATCTCTGGGTCTTCTTATATGATAGCCTATGGAATGTTATGTTGGGGCTGCTACTATTTTGGACTCCGTGGGAATATTTTTTTGAAGGTTGGGGTTGGTTAGTATAGTTGTTTGAGATTGCTGAACATGTGTTTGATAGAATGCTCAGGTGTTTGTTCTCTAATTCTTCTTTGCCAATTCATTTGTGGTATTTCTTGAACAAGTTTGGAATGCTCAGGTGTTTGTTCTCAGATTCCTTTGTAATATGCCTTTTGTTCTCTGTTTAAAAGAATTCAACTACAAGAAATTACAAAAGGCTATGGTTTGATATATAGTGTTATTGTCGTCTTTATTTACATTGGTTTTCCCTTTTTATAAATTATTATAATCTCTGGGTTGTCCTATATGATAGCCTACAAAATGTTATGTTGGGGCTGCCGCTATTTTGGATTCTGTGGGAATTTTTTTTGAAGGTTGGGGTTGGTTAGTATAGTTGTTTGAGAGTTATATAACTCAGTTTTATATGATTATGCAAGATGGGCATGGTATTAGATATTATAAATTTGAGGCAAAGATTCAGAGAGATGGTTGAGAGAGACTTAACAAATAGCAAACTTTAATGAATACCTCTATCATTATGCAAAATCAAAAGGCATATTACAAATTTTTAATCTTTTTTTTTTACTTCATAACCAAACTTGCCTGTTTATGTGGTGTCATAGTACCTTTTAATTGGAGTATGTACATGAAATCTTTTAACTTCATAACCAAACTTGCCTGTTTATGTGGTATCAAAAATACATAGGTACCTACAAAAACCTCATTTTATGTTTTCAATTTTTAGGCACAAAGGAGCTTGCACAGGCCTTGAGAGAAAAAACAACCCTTGATTATATTGATGCTGGTGTTGCTGCTACATGGTACTCTCTTTTCTTTTTAAAATTCTCTTTTTTCATTAAGTGTTGTTTTTCTTACACGTACACAAGTTGTTTGATAAAATTTATATGTGATTTTTTATTATTGTTCTAGAAGTCATAATACATGGAGAGTGGTAAGGAGGAAGATAAGTAGGGAATGTGATGTTGTGTTGTTGATTTAATCCGGGTGAGATGTATTTGTTGGCCTTATTTTCTCAATGTCATTTTTTGTGTGACGTAAAAACATGACTGTCATTTTTTTTTTATGCTTTTTCAATTGAACTAGAATGGATTTTTTTTCTCCAACTTAAATGAATGACTGGCTTTTATGTACTGCACCTATTTTTTGAACTTGCTTTCAAGTTTCATATGATTATATTCTTTAAGAAAACATGTACATACCCCAAATTAAAAGGTAGACTCTAACTATTTGTATTTAAAAATAAAATAAAAATTTCCTCTTGGAATATACTTTTAAATCCTTTATGAGATTTTGTGTTACCAAGATTTGCTATAGCTTAGTTTGTTGTATAGTTTATAGTGGTGGAACTACTAAGTGTGTATTTTGGTTTCTACAATGAAAATGGTTTGTTTGAGATCTCTAAATGTGACAAGATTTATCGGCGAAGTTGTGAAGTTTTGTTTAATGGTGGGGAGCAGAATTTTGTGTTGGGCAGGAAGCATAGGCAACCACAAAATTTCAGAGGGTGGTTGGAGATGATCACCTGGAATGGAAGCGGTGGCTGGATGGTATGGATGATATAATATATTAAGTAAAGGTTTTGAGTTGTTGTGAGTGTGAATTTTATTTTTTCACTTTAGCATTAGAGAAATCGTTGCATCAATAATAAAATTTATATATTATTTTTTATTGATAAATTTCATTCTATTTTTCTCCTCAAAATTTTGATAGAGATGGTAGTAGCTTCAAAGCATACACAAGTAATTTATTCATATTATTTTTTTCCTATAAAGTTTTATTCTCTCATCGTCACGACTATCTACTCATCAATATATTTTCTTTCCTCAAAGTCATAATACAAGTAGTGTTAATTCTTTGATTTTTCTTGGGTTGTCCTACCAATTGATTGATTTAAGTTGAATCTTCGAATTGAACCATGGGAGGTGTCCTCAATTTATAAGCTTATTATTGTACATTATATTTGTATTTTAGATTGAGTCAATCATTTGAGAACTGCATTGAAAATGGATATTTTTTTTGCTAAAAAAAAAGAGCCCAAAATTTTGGGAGGTGATGCTTGCTATTGACATGAGTTTGAATTTTTTTGGAGTTTATTTTTTCTGCCCTTAAACTGGCCTTCCTCCCTCTAATTTTCATTTATGGTTCTTGGTTGGATATAGCACTTTGAAATTTAAATTAGTCAAACTACACAAATTTGAATGGTGGACAACATTGAATATTCTCAATTTTAAGGAGGGATATATTATGACAAAATTAAGTCATAGAAAAGGGACAGTATGTTTCGTAAAATTATTGTGTGTAGTTTTTGAGTTTGAAAATTTTGTTCTTAAAAATAATCCTTGGTAGGCTTATATGGAGCACATAGCTCAACTGCGGGGGTTTTACACAATATTGCATTGATGTTGCCAAAGCCTTGAAACCCAATTTTCCATGTAAATGTAGACAATATGGAGGCAGTTGTTTCATGTTTGTGAGCTTGCAACTGAGTGACATTGAACTTTCCACTGAGATGTGGTTGATTTTGTTTGTTATTGTCGTTATAATATCTATATCCAATGTTGTAGTGTAGATATTTACACAATTTTTATTTGATAATAATTGTTTGTTACGAGATTCTTCTCTCTTTATCGGTTATTGTATTCTCTTGATATCTATTCCCTTTTGCTCTTATATTTTAACTTTATTGTTGTTGTGTAGAGTTTACTTATTAGCATTTGTATGATAGAGGAAGCTTTCAATAAATATTTTTCATTCTTTTACCATTTTTGCAATAATTGTTACGGAGTAGATTAATTTTCCTTTAATGTTTGATTTCATTTTAAAATAATTTTGGTTGACTTTTGTTAAACTATTTTGTGCATCGCACGGGCTAGCGACATCAACATAAATAAATAAATAAATTCTGAATTTATATTTCTAAAACCTGATAATTAAAATTAAAAAAATTAAATAAAAAATAATAAAAAAAAACACAAAATCTGATTTGATATTTGTAAAACCCAAAACATAAAAGTAGACAGACCCCTTCTCCTTACTCCAAAACAAAGACCCACGGCCCATTCAGACTTCAAAGTCTTCCGTTCTGATTCTCCTTCTCAAGGTCACTCGGCATCCAAATACAAAGAATCTGCGACTGAAGGCAGGATTCTCTGATGAGTAAAATCTGAACCCAAGGTAAGAATTCAGATTTGCTTTCAATTGAAGACCTACTTACTCTATTATTATTTTCTATATATTGCTATTTCTCTCCACTTCAATTGTTCATGTGGGTGATCTACTTTTGGTGTTTTGGGTTGCTATGGCTGAAAGTTTTGCCTTAATGGGAGGAAGTTTCGGTATTTAATCATCTTGATTTAACTTTGATCTTATATTTCAAATGGGTTATTTGTTTTTTTGTTATTAATATGAGCCTTTTAGCGTACCAATTACTTGCATTGGTACCAATTAATGAATTTCCAATAGGTTTAATTCTTTTTCTTGGTGATAGGTTTCAAATTTGCTACATAGAATGTTTGGTCTTTGTTTTCCTTTTTGTTCTTGAAAAGATATAATAATTTCATTGTTAGATGATAGTTGGAAATATTTACAAATTTTCAATTAGTCCAGAAATTTGATTTTCCAAGTTCAATGGATGAAGGAGATCAAAATTTCAAAGGCCAATTTAATGTAATTAAGCCATGGCTTTTGTAATGGGTGGAATTCAAGAAGCCTGGAATGATATTTAAATCTTTCAATGGTATCATATACATAATACCAAGTTTTGTATTTTTATATTCCCAGTATTTGATATATTGTTTTAACCAATCCAGTTGATTGTATTAGTTGCGGTGGAGGTTGGCTATTATGGTCAAATCGGAACCAAAGGCATGTGGATGAAACTTTGAAGTTAGTAGTGGATTTGGTGCAAACAACCTGTACACTTGCAATGGAATATACGGAAGCTTAGAGAAATAATCAGTCTAGATAGCCTGTTGAAAGGTGTACATGGCCTCTGTGGATTTGGGCTTCAAGCAGTTGAGGTAGAGTGTGAATTTAAAAGTCCAGTAGATGAAGTAAAGTCAACTGGACCTACCAATTTGAGCATTGGCTACATCCTTCCTCAATAATGTTAGACTACTTCGTAGGTTTTTTTTTTTTTTTTTTTTTGAGAAACAGACTACTTCGTAGTTGGTTCTTTTATTAGGAATATATTTTTCTCTTATGGCTTTCCTTGAACAAATGAACCAACAGAGAAGATAGCATGAGAAGCAAAGAACTAGCTGGGTTTGTTAAACAATGATGTATTGGATGGAGGAGCGTCCCCCATGTATTAAGACTCTACTAAACAGTGATGTACCTGCTCAATGAAAAAAAAAAAAAAAAAAACCCAAATGTATTTGTAGCATTTTTCAGTGGAATTTCTTGCTTCCTTTTGGCATTTTTACTACAATGTTACCCCAAAAAATTTTAAATCAGATTTTTTTTTTTTCTATTAAAAGTTGTGCTATTACCCCAGTCCATTAAAAATCACTACTCATATTTTAGTTTTAAAGTTGTAATATCTATTGGACAATATGGTATTTTGTGTTTCAATGCATTAATATTGTTCTTTTTTTAAAACAAAAAAAAAAATTGTCATATTTGAATGATATCTTGAATAATCACTAACTATATATAGTATATTATTAATGTCATCTCTTATTTGTAAGCATTTCATTTAATTATATAAGTTATTCCAACTAAAATAAAATGAAATGAAGATTTGAAATAATAATTTGAACTACCATAAATAAATATTCAATATAAACTAAAATTAATAAATTTTATTTTTAAAATCTTATTTTCAATAGTTTTCCCGTGCATTGCACGGGTTAGCAACTAGTACTATATATAAAAGTAGAAGCTTTTAAGGAAATGCTACCACATTAGGAAAAAAGTCCACTTAAAAACTGACACGTATACAACTTATTCTTTAAAATACCGTAAGGTGCATTGGAAAAATTCATTTTCATCACACGTTTCGAGAGACACATTATAAAAACACCAAGCCGCTTATCCACACACACACACAAAAAAAACAAACAAAAAACAAAAACCCAAACCGTATTTTCCGATCAAAATTCAAACTCACTCTTACTTGCGATTCTTCGCTGCAACTCCATATACACATAGATTGGAATAGCGTGTTCCAACCCATCAAACAGATGAAAAAAGAGAATCCAAAAAAAAATAATAATAATAAATAAATAAAATAAATAAATAAATAAATAAACACCTCTGTTCGTTCTCTGCAACAGTGAAAACTGAAAATCTTTGCTCGTCCTCTTCAACAACAAACGATTTAGAAGCTATCCCGTCCCTTTTCTTCAACAACAGACAATTCAGAAGGTAGGCATTTTTCCCCCTTTTTTTGTTTTCTATTCAATTACCATTTCTAGGGTTTTCAAAAAAAAAAATGGGTTTAGTAGAAGGTAGGTAAGTTTTTTTTTTCCCATTCAATTAACATTTCAAACAGATATATAGATAAGAAAGATTTTGTTAAATACTGTTTTGCCGCACTACTTAATCAAAGTTTAAGGTTTGCCTACATTTTTCCCTAATTTCCCTTTTTTTTTCTTTTTCTTTTTTTCTTTTTTTTTTTACAATTTCTTAAGTTCTGTTTTGTTCAATTTTTGTATTGATTAAATTTAGTTTTTATTTGGCAGATTTTTGTTTTGGTTTGTACTTTTTTTGGTTTCCCCCTAAAATTTGAATTAATTTATGCTTTATACAGATCTATGTTTTCTTAAATTGTTCTCAAAAGAAAGAAAAAAAAAAAAACAAAAAAAAAAAAAAAAAAAAAAAAAGAATTGAACTATTAATTACCTTCCAAATGGAAACTACCCTTGATTTTAATAGTCATATTTGTAGCATGGATGGTTTAAAATCTGACTGTTTGGAGAATACAATTGCCTTTGTTGTTTTCCTTTTTGATATTTAATTTCATTATTATTTCTCTATTGATATATGTCTCTATTGATATATATTTTCATACTTTTTTTGGCTTTAATTTTTTTAACCTAAAAGCCTATTTACAATTTAGCCAGCGATAAATTACATTGTTTGGTAATGCTACAATTAAAAGACCCATCTAAAAATCTGCCACCTTCACAATTAAATAATTTTTATTCTTTTACAATCTTAACCCCGTTTGATGGTTAAAACAAAAAAATAACCGGTTAAAACCCCTTAAAAACTTGCCACGTTTACAATTAAAATTCCAAATGTTACAGTGTTTCGCTAGAACACAGAAAAAGTAAAAACTGAAACCTAAAACTGAAAGCATCCTTATTTTTCTCTCTCTCTCCCAAAACAAAAAGGAAAAAAAAAATCTCTCCCTCTCTCTTAGAGAACAATGGCAAGCAGCATTGTCGAAGAAGAGGAAGTTGCGGCAGAAGTAGAAGCAGTGCAAGCAGTGTACAAAGATGATTGCGTGGTCTCTCTCTCTCTACTATTTTCTATATCTGTTTGGTTGCCCAGGAATCGATGGAAAGTAAAACCAAAACCTAGAAAAGATAAAAGAAAAACTTTCAAAACCGAATCAAAAGGCCACACCTTTTGCTTTACTCAATAAGTTGTGCTAATTTCTTCCCTTTGCAATCACACCGCTTAAAAAAAAACACCTACGTTCAAATTCCTTTCAATATCTTTCACTGTACTTTGAGATTAAGGAAAACAAAAACTTCGATTGATGTATATCCATAGTTTTCAAACTTTTACAATTACAGTTAGGTTTGGTTCCAGAAATTAGGGTTAAGGAATTTGAAATTCTCATATGTGAATATTTTTTTAGATATTTTCAGTAATGGGTTTGTTTAAATTCGACCCTTTTGGATTTAAAAAATTCAATTTCTTTCTCTGTAGAGATGAAGTGGAATCTTTCTTCAATCTAGAGTCTCTAATTTCGTTAAAACAAAGGTACCAATTTCTTTTCCTAATATTCTCCTAATTTTTCCTCTCTATTTGTTGAAATCAAGGAAAACCTCATCAAAATGAAATCTTTCTAATCCTTTAAACTTAATCATTTCACTTTAATTTTCAAGTTTTGATTTCTCTCTTACATGTTCCCTTATTTGTAAGGGGGATTGAAATTGTGGGGTTTTGAAATCTGAAAATATTTTGTTATTTTGTTTATTGTAGATTTTAGACTATATTTTTTTTTAAAGATAATTTTAAGTCATGATTTTGTTATTTTTGATGTTGGGTTTTTTTTGGGTTTTGCATGTTTTAAATTGTTAAATCTGAAAGTATAATGTTCTTTGAACAAAATTGATTACTTTGTATGTTACAGTAGAGAATAATTTTCTTAGAGATTTACTTATCAAAAAAAAAAATTCTCAGAGATTCCTAGGTGTTGGTATTGGTGTGTACAATATTTGGTTTTTTGGGTTTTTCATGTTGTATGTCGTTCTTGAAAATTCATTGAGAATCTTTTTAGTACTAAGAAACAAAAGTGAAACAATAGTAAAAGGAATTGTAACCAGTTTTGAAGGTTTTAAATTGTTCTGTTTAAATTACATTTGTTAGTTTACTTTGCTAATATGTGAATTGTGGCAATAAGTAGAGAATTGCAACCAGTTATGATATTTAAATACCATGAAATTTCAGCAAGTTGAGATGATTAGTAGAGAATCTGTCATGCAGTCACTTGAGAAAATTCAATAATTCAAGGCTTTATACAGTACTTAACTCAATTGAGATGATTTCTTTTCAATTTGAGAATGATGGAAGTATTTGTTTTGTATATTCATAGTGTAATGTAACAAGTTTCTTCATTCAGTTTTCTTAATCCTCTTATACTTTTAAGGTCTATTTTGGAAGAGAATTATGGGTGGAAAAAGCTTATATAAATAAAGGGGTTCACACATTGAAGAAGCCACAATATTGGTTTATGTTTTTAGTAAAGTATGGTATTTGGTCTTGCTACATTTTGAAAGTACTACAATTTGATAGTCGGCATGATATTCTGTTTTTGTTTCAGACTTTCAGTTGTGTTATATTGATCTTGGAGTTTCCAATGTGGAGGAGATGAAACCACCGAAGAGAATATATAGTGCACAATTATAAAGTATTGTGTTCTCTGTTAGTGCTTCTTTTAGGTACTATTTATCTATTTCATTATGTTATTTACCTCATTCGATCCCTTTTCTGTTGTACTGTATGGAAAAAAAAAATATTTCAAGGTTATTACTTGAACACCAAATGAAAAAAATTACAGCTATATGTTTGTTTTGTAATTTTGTTTAGCAAGTCAATGTATTGAAGTTTTGTGATAGTTAATCTGCAAGATTAGCAATCTCACAATCCAGTTACGTAATTCTCAACTTAAATTACAAAAGGTATCCATCCATGACTAAAAGTAAATGTTGGCAAGAGTGAAATTGTGCCAGTTGGTGAGGTTGGGAATTTAGATGCTTTAGCTCGTATTCTATGCTGAAAGGTTGGTCGTTTGCCTATGTCTTATTTGGGAATGCCTCTTGGGGCTCATTTTAAGGATGCTTCGATTTGGAATCCTATTTTAGAAAGGGTGGAGAAAAAGCTTGTTGGTTGGAAGCGGTTGTATTTGTCTAAAGGAGATGGGCTTACTTTATTGAAGAGTACTTTGTCGAGTCTCCCAACTTATTATCTATCGCTGTTTACAATTCCGCAACACATAGCAGGCAAACTAGAGAGGATTCAGAGGAATTTCTTATGGGGGAGTTGTAATGAAGTTTTCAGATATTCGCTTGTTGCTTGGGATAAGGTTGTTTGGCCGGTGGAGATAGGGGGTTTGGGGATTTAGAAGATTGGGCTTTTTAACCAACCTCTACTTGGGAAGTGGCTTTGGCGGTTTGGGAAGGAAACTACCCAGTTATGGCGTCAAGTAATAGCCACCAAATATGGAGAGGGTAGTGGAGGTTGGTGCACTAGAGTTGTGAGAGGGACTCATGGTTGTGGGTTATGGAAGAATATTAGGAAAGGTGCAGACAATTTTTCGGTCATGTGGTGTATGCAGCGGGAGAGGGCAATCGTATTCGGTTTTGGCACGACCCTTGGAGTGGTCCTATTCCTTTGAAAGAATTATACCCAGTGTACGGCACCGAGGTTCCCAGACCCAATTGGGCCCTGGGTTCAGGCCCAATAGCACGGCCCCATTACTTTAAATTCTGCTTAAAACTACCTTCACAAACTACAAGTTTTAAATCTCGACCCCTAACCGATGCTCGGCATAAATTTCCCGAACAAGTAAAAAAGTCTTGTCCAGACATACCATAGGGTGCTCGACAGTTCCAGGAAACATCACTACCGAGCATATTACCCTGAGTTGGAACCAAGTTCCAAAGCCATAATCTCAGCATTCTACTCTCACCTAAACACCCACTTACAACAGATAATATTGGACCTTTGATTGCACTAACAATGGCAGTAATCATAACCTTCCCACTAACTTAGATCTATAAATAGTAGAAGTTAGGGAAGAAATGGGGGTCAGAAAATAGGAGGAGAAAAAACAAGAGAGAGAGAGAGAGAGAAAAGGAAAATTACTTTAAGTCTCTGTGCCGAGAACGACTCAAAGTAGGAAATCCACAAACCCACCTCATAAATAAGTTGTGAGCCTAAGTGAAGTTAGGTCCAATAATTTCATTTCCGGCGCGCACAATTGGCGCCCACCGTGGGGCCATCCTACGAAGCTGTGGTTCGATTGAGACTCAAACGAAGGAAATGTCCGAGGGGCGTTCAGGAGGCCACGCCAAGAGCGGTTCGATAGGATCTTCTCAGGGTTCCACATGGCGGGAAAGAAGACAGAAAAGGCATGAGGTTTGGGAGCGTCTGCAAGGAGAAGAAGAATCTGGCCTAGGAGAGGGATCGAACCAGACTCACCAAACGATGTCGGGTTCCTCGAGACACGAGCAGCGTGATGATAGGGACCAAGAGCTGGATCGGTTGCGCAAACTAGTAATGGATCTAGAGTTGGAAGCAAGGGGTCGGCGCCAGGGCAGGAACCGAAACCACCGACAAAGGAGAAATGATAGCATGGGAAATCAAGGCGAAGAGAGCTCTAGCTAGTCCGGTCCCCAACAATTCCAGGACCGGTCACTCTCCCGAGAATCACGCCGATGCAGGAACCACTCACACTCCCGAGAGACACGTCATCATCGGAACCGTTCACGTTCACATGGATATGACGACCGAGGCTCGGATTCACCAGAGGAACGGCAAACCCACAATATTGCCATGGATGCCATGAGTCGGGCCTTACGAAGAGCTGCTCGGTCACCATTCTCCAATGAAATTGAACAGGCCCCTATGCCGAGTCGATTTACACGACCACCATTCAATTCCTACGATGGGAAAACGGACCCTGTGGAGCATGTCAGTCATTATATCCACATGATGTCCTTGCATGCACACAATGATGCGCTGATATGTAAGGTATTCCCTTCTAGTCTCGGCTCCACGGCCCTGAGATGGTTCAATGGGTTACGAAAAGGTTCCATTTGCAGCTTTGCCAAACTGATCCAAGAGTTTGGTAGTAGATTCGTGACATGCAGCCGAGTGCCGCAACCGGCGGATGCGCTACTTTCCATAAAAATGAGGGTCGGTGAAACCCTTCGGAGTTACGCCAATCGATATTGGGAACTATACAACGAAATCGGTGAAGGAAATGAAAAGATAGCGGCAAGCACCTTCAGGATGGGGCTTCCCGAGGATTCTGAACTACGGGAGTCACTGACGAAAAGACCTCCTGAGGATATGAGGCGCATTGAGGAGTATAAGCGTCTCGAAGATGATCGGCTGCAGAATAAGGGGAAGGCCCCATTGCTCGGCAGATCTCGGCAGGGCATTATTCTGGCAAAACTAAAAAAAGAATTTCAGGATGCAGGAATCAGAACCGCAAATTAAAGGAGTGAATGCGGCATTCAAAAAGCCAGTGCACAAAATTCTGGATCAAATTAAGAACGAATCGTTCTTCAGGTGGCCGAATAAGATGGGGGGTGACCCATCTCGAAGGAATCAAAACTTGTACTGCACATACCACAGGGATAAAGGGCACACCACCGAGCAGTGTCGGGTATTAAAAGATCATCTGGGGCAACTAATAAAGGTAGGGTATCTGAAAGAGTTCGTAGTGGATTCCACAGACCGAGATGCCGGCCAGGGTGCTCAGCAGAAAAGAAATCCCCTCCCACCACCATTGTGAGTGATCGAAGTCATCCACACTACCCCGAGAGGTGCGGCCACAGTTAAGGGAGTATTGACAGTGGCCTGCGCGGAGGGAGAATCACCCGAGAAAAGGATGAAAGTTAGTCGGCTGACGATCTTTTTTGACGAGGAAGATTTGGAGGGGACGATCCAACCTCATGATGATGCATTGGTAGTAACAGCACAGATAAGCGGGTTCTTGGTGAAAAGAGTGATGATAGACTAGGGAAGCGGAGCTAACGTAATGTACCTAGATTTGTTCGAGGGGCTCGAATTTAAGAGCCAGGACTTTGTGAAATATGATACGCTGCTGGTCTCGTTTGACGGAAGAGTCGTGATCTCCGAAGGTCAAATTTATCTCTCGGTAGACATGGAAGGCAAGGAAGTAATGGTGACCTTCATAGTAGTCAGATCATTCTCGCCGTACACTGCAATCCTGGGAAGGCCGTGGATCCATGCAATGAAGGCTGTTCCATCCACCCTGCACGTGAAAGTTAAATTTCCCACCGAGTATGGAGTCACCGTGGTATGGGGGAACCAACGAGTGGCTAGGCAGTGTCTTGTCGCCGCGGTCAAGTGGAAGGGCAAACAGGTTGGACAAACAGAAACCATCGAAAGAGAAACTTTATAGCAATTATAGAAGCTCCGAGGAGAAACAGGGGCGGATGGTGTTGAGGAGATTTTGAAGGTTAGAATCTTTCCAAATACTGACAGGTATTTTCGAATAGGCACGAGCATGAATGACCGAGAGAAGGTAGAGATGTTGTTATTCCTTTTGCAGAATGTGGATGTTTTTGCTTGGAGTTCGTACGAAGTGCCCGGCATAGATCCCGAGTTCATTGTCCATAAGCTTAACGTGGACCTATCATTCCCCCCGAAAAAGCAAAAACTGAGAAGAGCATCGAAGGAGCATGTTGACCAGGTAAACTTGGAAGTCCAGAGGCTGAAGGAAGCAGGAGTGATAAGAGAAGTATTCTTCCCAGAATGGTTAGCAAATACAGTGGTAGTAAAGAAAAAGAACGGTAAATGGAGGGTTTATGTGGATTTCACAGACTTAAATCGGGCATGTCCTAAAGATCCGTTCCCAATGCCCAAGATTGATCAATTAGTAGATGCCACATATAGGCACCCGAGGATGAGCTTCTTGGATGCTTTCCAGGGGTATCACCAGATCGCCTTGGTGCCCGAGGACCGAGAAAAGACAGCATTTATATCCCCAGGTGCAAACTATCACTATGAAGTCATGCCATTTGGGTTGAAGAATTCCGGAGCCACTTACCAGCGGATGATGACGAGGATGTTCCAAGAGAAAATTGGGTGCACGATAGAAGTATACATTGATGATATGGTGGTAAAGAGTAGACAGGAATCACAATATACGGAAGATCTCCGGGGAGTATTCGAGATACTTCGGCAGCATAAGTTGCACCTGAACGCCGAGAAGTGTACTTTCGGTGTTGGGGCCGGTAAGTTCTTGGGGTATCTGATCTCTACTCGGGGGATAGAGGTCGTGAATCGTCTCAAACTGTCGAGCAATCCCAAGGAAGTACAAGTGCTAACTGGGATGTTAACCACCCTAAATCGATTCATCTCCAAATTTGCTGATTGCTGCAGACCATTTTATCAACTTCTGAAGAAGTGGAAGGGGTTTCAGTGGGACGAGGAATGTGACAAGGCCTTTCAAGACTTGAAGGAGTACTTGGCGCAAGCGCCCATGTTAACGACCCCGAAGTCCGGAAAGGATTTGTTTATGTACCTCTCAGTGTCCAACCACGCCATGAGTGCTGTGTTGCTAAAGGACCAAGGAGTGCAGCAGCCGGTGTATTACATAAGCAAAACCATAGTAAATGCTGAGACGAGATGTATACCCTTGGAGAAGTTAGTGTTGGATCTGGTGCACGCCATGAGGAAGCTGTCGCATTACTTTCAGGCTCATACTGTGTTCGTCCTCACCGAGTATCGCCTACAATCATTGTTAAAAAGATCAGACTTCACCAGCCGAATAGCCAAGTAGCAAACTCGGTTGGGTTCGTTCGACATAAGGTACCGACCACGAAGCTCGGTGAAAGGACAGGTTCTTGCTGATTTCATTGCAGAATTCACCCCTAAGAACGATGGGAAGATAATCTGTAATGTAGAAAGTCGCCCGTGGAAGGTATTTGTGGACGGCACTTCAAATGCTATGGGGGCCGGAGCCGATATTGTCATAACCACCCCGGAGGGCATACGACTAGAGCATTCCTTCAGATTGGGATTCAAAGCATCTAACAATGAAGCCGAATACGAGGCCTTTCTAGCCGGATTGAGGGCCGTATTGCACCTGGGCGCGAAGGATGTGGAGATTTATTCAAATTCTTGACTGGTTGTTTATCAGATCCTAGGAAGCTTTGAAGCTCGGGACTCTCGGATGAAAACTTATCTGAGCACAGCTAAGCAAATCATTAGCAAGTTTGGGATAGTGAAGGTGGCCCAGGTAGGTCGGGCACAAAACAGACACGCCGACTCGCTGGCCACATTGGCCTCGTCGACTACTGAGGAGATTCCTCGACTCGTCAAAATAGAACTTATAAGGGAGCCAAGTATCGATATGAAAGATAACTGTAACCTGGCCGGGGTTGAGGTAGTCGTGGTATCAATAGCCAATCCGTGCTTGATGAACCCAATCATAGATTTCCAAGCCGAGGATAAGATTCCAGACGATGAAAAAGAGGCTAAAAAGATTCGTCGACTGGCTCTCCAGTATTGGCTGCCGGCAAATCGCAAATTGTACCGGAGGTCTTTCGCAGGCCCGTACCTTTTATGCCTACATCCCGAGAAAGTAAATGAACTTCTGACCGAGCTGCATGATGGAGTGTGTGGTGGCCATGTTGGGGGGCGATCTTTAGCACATAGGGCGATGACCCAAGGGTTTTGGTGGCCATAGATGCAGAAGGATGCCGCGGAATATGTCTGGAGCTGTGAACAATGCCAAAAACATGCCCCTCTAATTCACCAGCCTGCAGGTCATCTAAACCCCGTCAGCAGTCTATGGCCGTTTGCATAATGGGGGCTGGACATCCTCGGCCCTTTTCCCCGAGCAACAGGTAACCGCTGGTTTATGTTGGTGGGAGTTGATTATTTCACAAAATGGGCAGAAGCCGAGGCCTTGACCAATATCTGGGATATTGACGTGAAAAAGTTCATATGGAAAAACATAGTCACAAGGTTTGGGGTGCCGAACTCACTGATATCAGACAATGGGCTACAGTTCGATAGCAAAGGTTTCCGGACCTTTTTCAGGGATCTCGGCATTAAGAACAAATATTCTACTCCAGCGTACCCTTAAAAGAATGGCCAAGCTGAGGCAGTGAACAAGACGATTTTGAACGAGTTAAAGAGAAGGTTGGACGAGGCAAAGAGGAGGTGGGCCGAAGAGTTACCTAACATTTTGTGGGCTTACCGTACAACTCCCAGAAGATCCACGGGTGAGACCCCTTTCTCCTTGACATATGGGGCAGAGGCCGTGATACCGACCGAAGTGAGTCTGTGCAGTGCACGGGTCACAGGATTTGACCCCGTCCAAAACGCCAATTTAATGATGGAGCACTTGGACTGGTTAGAAGAATGCCGGGAGGCAGTAACCATACGGCTCGCGGAGTATCAACAGAGACTTGCGCAAAGATACAGCCGAGATATAAAGGGTAGGGAATTCAGCGCCGGGGACTTGGTGTTGAGAAAGGTCGTGGGAAACATGCGGGACGTAGCTGTAGGGAAGCTAACTTAAACGTGGGAGGGACCGTATAGAGTTATCGCCATTGCAGGTGCGGGGGCTTACTACCTAGAAGATCTTGACGAGAGGCCACTCCCCCGGCCATGGAATGTCCACAACCTAAAGAAGTTTTATACATGACCATCTATACATGGGAATGTAAGTCCAAATCTTGTACTTCGCTAAAATCAAGTTAATGATGAAGTTACTTGTCTAAGCTGTTTTCGATTCCGTTATTGCACTTTAAGTAAATTGCATATTTTGTACGAATAAAATAAATAAATAAATAAATAAAAACTCTAAGGACAGAAACCTCATTCTCGGTTCGATCAAAATCGTCGAGCAGGTGGAAACCTTATCATTACAAAAAAAAAAAACTCTAAGGACAGAAACATCATTCTCGGTTTGATCAAAATCGCCGAGCAGGTGGAAACCTTATCGTTACAAAAAACAAACAACTCTGAGGACAGAAACCTCATTCTCGATTCGATCAAAATCACCAAGCAGGTGGAAACCTTATCGTTACAAAAAAACTCTAAGGACAGAAACCTCATTCTCGGTTCGATCAAAATCGCCGAGCAGGGGGAAACCTTATTGTTACAAAAAAAAAAAAAAAAAAAAAAAAAAAAAAAAAAAAAACACTCTAAGGACAGAAACCTTATTCTCGGTTCAATCAAAATCGCCGAGCAGGTGGAAACCTTATCATTACAACAACAAAAAAAAAAAAAAAAAAAAAAAAAAAAAAAAAAAGAACACTCTAAGGACAGAAACCTCATTCTCGATTAGATCAAAATCGCCGAGCAGGTGGAAACCTTATCGTTACAAAAAACTCTAAGGACAGAAACCTCATTCTCGGTTCGATCAAAATCGTCGAGCAAGTGGAAACCTTATCGTTACAAAAAACTCTAAGGACAAAAACCTCATTCTCGGTTCGATCAAAATCGCCGAGCAGGTGGAAACCTTATCACCTTTACAAAGACTAACGTCTGGAATTTCATTTCGGTTCAACCAAAATCGCCGAGCAGGGGAGAACTGTGCGCCAGGTTTTGAGGCACCATGCCATTTACACTATCAGGAAAACGAACACACGTTGTATAAACGCGATATATTGGGGCATGATTTAACCCACCGTGCAGGCAGCTCCTAGCCAAACATGTGACAGAATAAATAGTAGCAACAAAAATAGATAAAGAAAGACAGCACCGAAGGTCAAAGTAAAGTGCTCGCAAACATGATCCAAACAAACACACAATGAATAGATGGTCATTCAAAAAAAAAAGTTAAAAGCAGAATTAATGTCTCATCGCCAAAACTCGGCAACCGTTTACGGGTCATCCCTGCGAAATAAGAAAATTGTTCAATCACCACAACCCGGTGACATAGGCAAATTTACCAATTTAAAAAAAAAAAATGCAGTAAAAAGAATTAAAAGCATAAAAAAATAAAAAATAAAATAAAAAAAGCAGTACGGTAAGTAACTTAGTCAGGTGGAGGGTCTAGTCTGATCTGTTGCTTCAGGCTACTGCTAGTTGGCCACGGGAAAATGCAGGTCCCCACCGAGCAGGTCTTGTGCATTCGGGATGCTGGTGGCTTCCATTTCATCTGGCTCTACATGAGCATCGATTTGTTCCACCAGCTCCCTCATACTTGCTGTTTCTTCCTCCTCAACGAGCACTGAGGGATCCTGCACGGCAGTAATAGGACTCGGAAAGGGAATCTGGTCAGGGTCTCTTAAGGGGGAATCCTCGGGAACACCCAAAGCTTGCAAAGCGGCAAACCACCCAGCCTTAAAACCCAACATTCAAGCTTGGTTCACCACCGGTTCCGCAGAATTCTCGGCATCAGCAAACCCTTCATTATACCATTTATCCTCGCAGGCCTCCAAAGCCGCCCTCAAGTCAGTGAGTTCCTCGGCTTGGGCTGTGTTTAGGCTAACTACTTCAGCTAGCTTGACATCTGTTTCATTCTACTTAGCCAGGAGCTCCGCGCACCTCTTCTTCGCCAAAGCTCTATTCTTCTCCGCAGCAGCAGCCTTCTTCTCGGCAGAATCAACTGCCTTCAGTTTTTCCTTCGCCGTTTTAGCAGCTGACTCCCGTGCCTCCCTTTCATGATCAACCTCCTTAGCAAGATCCTTTGCACGGCTAACCAGAATATGGGCCAATTGAGCAGCCTGACAGACATAGAAATTAGTACGGAAATGAAAAGAAAGGAATGGAAAGTAATTGACAAATAGAGAGTTACCGCGATAGTATGCCACTCTAACCAGTGCCCCACGGACTCCTCCGACCCGTCTTCAAAGGCATGTACGTCATCGGGAAGAAGAAGACCCGTGGCCAGGGTCTGAGCAATGCGACCCCCCTCACCTTTCTCCCACATCCGCACACATGCAGTTGAGGGCAGAGACTTGCCGTCAAACAGAAACTTAGGCTTCCATGCTGGCGTAGCTCGGGAGGAGGACGCAACACCCGGCCCAACCTGGGTTTGCAGCTCATGAATAACGAAACCTCCTGTTGGCCAGGGAGGAGTCTGAGTGGCTACATCTCCCAGACCCATGGGCGATTGATCGGTAGCCCTCTACCTTTTCCGGGCTCGTCCAGCTTAAGGAAGGGGTGGAGGGGGAGGCGCTTGGGTTTGACTCTGAGAGGGTAGGGGCTAAGTGGCCTGCCGCGCACCGGGCACGAAACGATTAATGGTCATAGTCTTCCTGGTCACCATGTCTTCGCCGAGAAGGGGATCGATGGCCGACAAGTGGGTTACTTCAACCGTAAGATGCTCGGCTTCCGCAACAGAGGCCTCGGGTTCAACGGGGTTCTCTGGGTGAGCGGGTCCTTGAATAAGAGCTTCTTCTTGGATAGCCTCGTAAGCTAACTCTCGAAGACACCGAGACACGCACTCCGCAGACTCGTCCCGCAAAGGCGCTAGCTCGTCCGAACAGGTGTAACGCTTTCCGAACTCCCTCACCTCGCCAGTCGTAAGTTTCGGTAGTAGAAAATTTGTGTACCGAATGTCTATATATGACAAAAGTGGGCTGTCAACTAACAGCGCCTGTTTAAAGGACTGCCAGGTAGAATAAATAGGTTCTACTCCGAGGATCAGGTGCGAGGCTCAGAGCTGTCCATCCCAGTGCACGAATATCTCGGAACGAAGGATGAAATTTAAGTCTCTGACGTGCACTGTTCTAATGTCCAGGATGAACACTTTGCCGTCTGCAAAAGAACGAAACGTAATATCAACAACCAGTAATGAAAAGCTACTTCAATAAAAAGAAAATAAAAAAAGGGGGGAGAAACGATTAAGTCAGATATTAGTACGAACCCACTTCATGCCGTGAAATGGGGTGGGGACCTCCCAGGCAAACCAGTTGCTACGCACCCGAACAAACTTCCCGACCGAGTTCCTATTCGAATCAGGTAGGCATGATATCAGCCGTACCCGATTATCCCTAGTTTTTAAGTAATAGTTGGAAGTTTTGTTTCCACAGAGACTATACATGTGGTTAATGTCATGGTGATCTAACTATAAATCAAAGGTGTGATTCAACCTACTAACGCAGCTAACTACCCGGTAAAAGTTGGGAGGGAGCTGGTCTAGACACAGCCCGTAGTACCTAAGTGTGTTAGTCAAAAGGGGATCCACAGGGAACCTGACCCCACCCTCTAGAATTGCCATTAAAGGAAAAAAAAGTTGTACTGCGCCCTCTGTGGAGAGCGATTTCGCTCTCGTGGCAGTAAGCCACTTCCACATCACCGGGGATATCAAACTTCTACCTAAAGGTGGCCAAAGCCGCCGGGGCCTCCAGGAGATAAGAGTAATCCATTTTTGAAATTTAATACTGTAAGAGGGAACTTGTAGAAAGAAGTTGAAGGAATAGGAAAGGGAAGAGAACTTACTTTGGGCTCTAAGGAAGAAAGGAACTCTGGGCTGGTGAGTAAACGCTCAAAGGAGTGATCGGCAGAGAATAGGCTCAAGAAATTAGAGGTGAAAAAGTGAAAGAATGTTCTAAAGAGAACTATTTATAGGAGCAGAAGAGGGCATGGGAACGTTTAATCAACAATAAATGGGCACGATTCACGAAAGACCTTACGAATGCCAAAGATAACCGACACGCGCGCCGCTTCAGTTCACGAGCTGTCAGGTAATAATGACAACTGAACCTGGCACTCCGGAATAGCGCGTCTTTTGAGAAGAGCATTAATGGGAAGCCATAACTGCATAAGTCCCTAACCGTAGGGCTTTCGAAACCAAAAGGCTTGGTCGGTTCCTTGATTCTTCCCGGCAGCTGAGCATGAATCAAGGGGGGGCTAATGTACGGCACCGAGGTTCCCAGACCCAATTGGGCCCTGGGTTCAGGCCCAATAGCATGGCCCCATTACTTTAAATTCTGCTTAAAACTACCTTCACAAACTACGAGTTTTAAATCTCGACCCCTAACCAATGCTCGACATAAATTTCCCGAACAAGTAAGAAAGTCTTGTCCAGACGTACCATAGGGTGCTCGGCAGTTCCAAGAAACATCACTACCGAGCATATTAACCCGAGTTGGAACCAAGTTCCAAAGCCATAATCTCAGCATTCCACTCTCACCTAAATACCCACTTACAACAGATAATATTGGACTTTTAATTGCACTAACAATGGCAATAATCATGACCTTCCCACCAACTTAGATCTATAAATAGTAGAAGTTGGGGAAGAAATGGGGGTCAAAAAACAGGGGGAGAAAAAACAGGGGGAGAGAAAGAGAGAAGGAAAATTACTTTGAGTCTCTATGCCAAGAACGACCCAAAATAGGAAATCCACAAACCCACCTCATAAATAAGTTGTGAGCCCAAGTGAAGTTAGGTCCAATAATTTCATTTCTGGCGCGCACACCCGGAATTGTTTGCCTGTGCTATGGTTCAGGAAGCTCTGATTTCTGATATGGTTACTTTTGCACCAAATGGGGGAGATAGGAGTTGGAACTTCCTTTTCTGTCGCAATTTTAATGAATGGGAGTTGAGGAGATTTTATTCTTTCTATGAGCATGTCTCTGCTAGGATTCCTAGTGGGGAGGGTAAGGATATCTTGATTTGGCAGTTGAATCACAGTGGTGTTTTTGATGTGCAATCCTTTTATATTGCTTTATTGAAAGCCCCTTCTGTTTCTTTCCCTTGGCAGAGCATTTGGTGTGTAAAGGTACCTAAAAGGGTATCTTTCTTTTTATGGACTGCTGCTATGGGTGGGATTCTCGCAATAGATAACCTTGTTAAGAAGAACTTGCCCCTTGTTAACTAGTGTTGTCTATGTAGGTGTGATGAGGAAACTGTGGATCACCTTTTACTTCATTGTAAGTTTGCATCTACTTTGTGGAGTGAGGTCCTTATTATGTTTGGTGTTCAGTGGGTGATGTCGGATACTATTGTTTCTCTTCTTTTTGCTTGGAGGAATTGGTTGGGAACTTACTCTTCAAAGGTTTGGAATTTGGTACCAGCATGCCTTATGTGGTTAGTATGGAAGGAATGCAATGCCTGAACTTTTGAGGACGTTGAGAGACCTATAGATATGTTGAAGAACTTGCTTGCTAGGACTTTGTTTGAGTGGTCTGGTATTTGGGGTCTTACGCATTGTAGTTCCTTGTCTGATTTCCATATCTCTATTAGACTTTCCTTATGATTTGATTGTATTTGTTTCAAGGGCAGTGAGTTTACAATCGTAAACACATTGTTCTTTTTCATCAATAAAACTCTTATTATCTATCCAAAAAAAAGACTAGAGTAACCAACTAAAGCACAATTGCAATTTAATTCCGCTCACTAACTTAGAGTCGCATTGAGTATCTCATTTAGAACCTATAGTTTATCATTATAGCATTACAAAAAATGTATAGACACACACTCTCTTAGAGAAAGAACATCATTGTCAGAAACATCAGAACATTTCTCCCTGCATTCTCTCAATTTTGCTTCCTTTTTTCTTTTTCTTTTTTCAGGTCCAAGAAAATCCTCTCAGCTCCAAAAACTTTTTGCAGATTAAACCCATTAGTTAAGAAAAGTGATGCTTATCTAAGTTCTGAAGAATAAATTCATTGAAATGATTCATGGTCATCATGTATGGATTTTTTTGGAAAATTTCATTCATAATTGAGAAGTTTCTAATGCATATTTATACAATGCAAATGGTTAGGTAGATTAGGTAATGATAATCATGAATTAACTAAAAATTGCCATAATGATTATTATTGCTTAAAAGCTAATCCATGTTTAATATACATTTCAATTGATTTAAGGATCATCTAGATCTATTATTGCTTAAATTCTATGAAATTTTTGTGGTTTTAGATAGTGCAATTGGTATGGATGCTTGACTTTATACCCAACTTTAATGGCTACATTATAGTGATTTTTGGTTATTTAAGTTGAATACCTATATTTATCCTAGCCAGAGACAAATGATTTGTTATTTGGATAGAGAATAAAAGGATGATTCAAAGAGCTACAAAGATAGGATAGCAACAGATTGGTAATTGAATTAAAAATTGGCATGCATAATTATATTAGAAATGCGTTAGATTTAATAGATTGCTTGGTCAATTAGGAATCACACCAAAGCTCTAGATGGAATTAAATATGTGTGTGTGTGTGTGTGTGTGTGTGTGTGTTACATTTGTGTTTTAACATTTCATAGCAGTACAATGCTTACAGCAGAGTTGTTTTTGGGTTTGAATCTTAAAGATATGTAACTATAAATATCTTTCTTAATAGTTCAATGATTGATGTCCAAATCAATTGAAAACAATTATAAAGAATTAGGTAGATGGTAAAGAGTAAAGCACCCTGCAATCTCTATTTCTCTAAACCAGGAAAGGGATTTCAATTGGATTAATATGCTTGTTGCAGGAAGTGCAAGGATACAAAGAGGAAAGCTTTAAGAGAAATAGCTCAAACTCAACAACAAAAGTAAGATGGAATCCAAAATTTCTCTCTGATGTTTTCTTTTAGAATGTATGGAATTACTATGTTGTACATTGAGGACATTTTTATTGAATTATGAAGTAACTATTCAATTTATTTGTTTTTATTTTCTGCAAAAAAAAATTTCTAACAGTATATGGAGTTATGGTTTTTTTTTTTGGTGTTAAAGTGATAGAATGACTTTGTATATATGAAAGTAGAGACTTCATCATTACATAGTCTAAAATTTTGCCAGTTGGTGCATTCCTTGCAATATTCTTTTGTTTTTAATTAATTTTTTAAAGTTTCTGTGAGACTACTTAATACTATAGTTTGATGTAAGTCATAGATTACTATTATAGGATTTGAATTTCATGATATTGAGTGCATGTGTGATGAAGAAAGATGATTTTTTTTTTTTTTTTTTTTTGGTCTATTTCAAATTTTGTTGAATGAACAAGAAATTTCAAGATTAGATTTCATAGTTTTCTTTCTTGCAAGTTTTTTTTTTAAATATTTTTTTTTGGTATTATCTAACTATAAAATGTTTAAATTTTCACCTACAATTTGTCTTTTGTAATAAATAAAAGTGTCCTACACATTGTGCGGGTTATAAGCTAGTATATATAAAAGTAGAGATCTCATGTTGGAGAGCATGCAATTGTGCCAAGTGGCGCATTTCTTGAAGTTATTTTTATTTACGCTTCTACTTCAAAGACTTTGCATTTATATCAAATTATTAGTTCATTGAATCAACTAATAAAGTAAATGTATATACTGATTATCTATAGTTGTGCATTAATTATTTATATTAAATGAATTTATAAGATTATTTTTATAAACTTTATTTAAGAAATAATTTTTAGTTGGAATAATAATATTAGATTTACAATATGACATTATTTCTCATGTTTAGTTGCTTTGACAATAAGTGACACGAAAACTAAAAAAAAATTTAAAAAATTAAACATTTGTGAATTTACTAAAAATTAATCTTAACCTTTTAAATTTCCTAATTCCTTTCAGTGACATGTGAAATGTAGGAACTAACATTGTGTTATTTATCTTATGTAATTAGAAAGATAACTAATAGAATGAATATGTTTATTTTGTTATATTAATTATTTTAAGTATAATGAAATTTTAATATCTTTTTTCTAAGATTTATATGAGAAACAATTGATTTTTTTTTTTTTATGTGAGGAACAATTGATTTAAATTATGGTATTCCTACTAAAATTTTAGTTGTCTTTGCAACTATTGAAGCAATGTCCAACAAAAAGGGAAAAAATAAATAACTTTACTAACACAAAATCCAGAATGTAAAAACATAATTGAAGAAAATTTGCATTTTTTGTAGGCATGAAACATGCCTATTTATATGACCCAATATATCATGCAATTTTCAATTTAAAAACACATATGTAAGGACACGATTCGTAACGAACCGTAGCGGTGTGGGGTTCGCACGTAAAAAGGTCCAAAACAATATCATTTGTAGAGCGTGGGTTTAGAAGGCTAGGCCTTAGTCACCAGGCGGTGGATTTTTCGTGGTATTTGTGCGTGTCTAAGTTATCTTCACCCATGGAGTCTTTCTCCTGGAGGTGGGCTGGGAGGCTCTGGTTTTTGGCCATTTTTCCCAGCCTCCTGGTTGGTGCACCTTCCTTTTTATTATATAGTCCGTCTTGGTTGATCCTGACCCTCCACTTGTAGGTCAGGCAGGAGCTTATTTCTGTATCCATCCCATCAACCGTCCCCGTCTAACTTTCTATTAGTTGCATGGATCGAAGTTTACACCGTCCAAACGTCTTTTCTCATTAATCAGTTCTGGGTATTGGCAGGTGCATTTACTGAAGAGGGGACGCATTTTCCTTGGTCCAATTTCACACCCTGCTTCCCTATGGGCCCCATTCCGTTCACATCCCCTTGAGGGGGCTGTTTGGGGATTGCCTCCACCATGATGTTGGTCTTCCCATTGAAACTCTGGAATGCCGAGGACAGGGTAAGTTCTCAGCCGTTCCCCTTGCTACCCCGGCCATTGATCATTCGTCCTCGGCAAGATACCTCCTCGGCACGGGCCCTGGGCCCAGATAGAGTTTGGGCCGGATTGCAGACCTCTCGGACCCACAATAGCCCCTCAAAATCCTGTTATCCGTCTCCTCGGACGGATAGGAGGGTTTTGATGACATCAGAGATCTGCCAATGCCTATCAATCCTTGTCACTTATCGTTTCCCGAAACTTTTCACCTGCCCAAGGCACGTTCCTAGTGCCCCTGGAAGGCGAAACGTGGCCTCATTAATTTTAACACGTACGAATATCTATGTATGCAATACATTTATCATCATGTTTCCCACACCTTAGTTTATTTGCACCCGTAGAGGCTTTCGAATCATTTTTAACCATCGTTTAACGGAGATATAGGAACCATTTTCGACGTCGCGTATGGTAGCTAGGTCTTGTTTAGTGCCCAATTTTCTCATCCAAGTAGTTGGTTTCCCCATAGGCTTGAGTCCGAGGACTATGCAATGCCTTGGTTCTGTCCAAAACCTAATTTTCCACATCCAGGTAGTTGGTTTTCCCATAGGCTTGAGTCCAAGGACCATGCAATGCCTTGGTTCTGTTCAAAACCTAGTTTTCCTCATCCAGGTAGTTGGTTTCCCCATAGGCTTGAGTCCGTGGACCATGCAATGCCTTGGTTCTGTTCAAAACCTAGTTTTCCTCATCCAGGTAGTTGGTTTCCCCGTGGCTTGGTCCGAGGACTATGCAAATGCCTTGGTTCTGTCCAAAACTAGTTTTTTCCTCATCCAGGTAGTTGGTTTCTCCCAGTAGGCTTGAGTCGAGGACCATGCAATGCCTTGGTTCTGTCCAAAACCAGGTTTTCCAATCCAGGTAGTTGGGTTTTCCCATAGCTTGGTCGAGAGGGACTATGCATGCCTTGGTTCTGTCCAAAACCTAGTTATTCCTCATCCAGGTAGTGGGTTTTCCCATAGGCTTGTCCGGGACTATGCAACTGCCTTGGTTCTGTCCAAACCCTATTTTTCCACATCCAGGTAGTTGGTTTCCCCTGAGGCTTGAGTCCGGTGGACCATGCAATGCCTTGGTTCTGTCCAAAACCTAGTTTTCCACATCCAGGTAGTTGGTTTCCCCTGAGGCTTGAGTCCGGTGGACCATGCAATGCCTTGGTTCTGTCCAAAACCTAGTTTTCTACATCCAGGTAGTTGGTTTCCCCCATAGGCTTGAGTCCGAGGACTATGCAATGCCTTGGTTCTGTCCAAAACCTAGTTTTCCACATCCAGGTAGTTGGTTTTCCCATAGGCTTGAGTCCGTGGACTATGCAATGCCTTGGTTCTGTCCAAAACCTAGTTTTCCACATCCAGGTAGTTGGTTTTCCCATAGGCTTGAGTCCGAGGACTATGCAATGCCTTGGTTCTGTCCAAAACCTAGTTTTCCACATCCAGGTAGTTGGTTTTCCCATAGGCTTGAGTCCGTGGACTATGCAATGCCTTGGTTCTGTCCAAAACCTAGTTTTCCACATCCAGGTAGTTGGTTTTCCCATAGGCTTGAGTCCGAGGACTATGCAATGCCTTGGTTCTGTCCAAAACCTAGTTTTCCACATCCAGGTAGTTGGTTTTCCCATAGGCTTGAGTCCGAAGGGTACTATTCATGCCCTTGGTTCTGTCCAAAACCTAGTTTTCCACATCCAGGTAGTTGGTTTTCCCATAGGCTTGAGTCCGAGGACTATGCAATGCCTTGGTTCTGTCCAAAACCTAGTTTTCCACATCCAGGTAGTTGGTTTTCCCATAGGCTTGAGTCCGTGGACTATGCAATGCCTTGGTTCTGTCCAAAACCTAGTTTTCCACATCCAAGTAGTTGGTTTTCCCATAGGCTTGAGTACGTGGACTATGCAATGCCTTGGTTCTGTCCAAAACCTAGTTTTCCACATCCAGGTAGTTGGTTTTCCCATAGGCTTGAGTCCGAGGACTATGCTATGCCTTGGTTCAGTCCAAAACCTAGTTTTCCACATCCAGGTAGTTGGTTTTCCCATAGGCTTGAGTCCGAGGACTATGCAATGCCTTGGTTCTGTCCAAAACCTAGTTTTCCACATCCAGGTAGTTGGTTTTCCCATAGGCTTGAGTCCGAGGACTATGCAATGCCTTGGTTCTGTCCAAAACCTAGTTTTCCACATCCAGGTAGTTGGTTTTCCCATAGGCTTGAGTCCGAGGACTATGCAATGCCTTGGTTCTGTCCAAAACCTAGTTTTCCACATCCAGGTAGTTGGTTTTCCCATAGGCTTGAGTCCGAGGACTATGCAATGCCTTGGTTCTGTCCAAAACCTAGTTTTCCACATCCAGGTAGTTGGTTTTCCCATAGGCTTGAGTCCGAGGACTATGCAATGCCTTGGTTCTGTCCAAAACCTAGTTTTCCACATCCAGGTAGTTGGTTTTCCCATAGGCTTGAGTCCGAGGACTATGCAATGCCTTGGTTCTGTCCAAAACCTAGTTTTCCACATCCAGGTAGTTGGTTTTCCCATAGGCTTGAGTCCGAGGACTATGCAATGCCTTGGTTCTGTCCAAAACCTAGTTTTCCACATCCAGGTAGTTGGTTTTCCCATAGGCTTGAGTCCGAGGACTATGCAATGCCTTGGTTCTGTCCAAAACCTAGTTTTCCACATCCAGGTAGTTGGTTTTCCCATAGGCTTGAGTCCGAGGACTATGCAATGCCTTGGTTCTGTCCAAAACCTAGTTTTCCATATCCAGGTAGTTGGTTTTCCCATAGGCTTGAGTCCGAGGACTATGCAATGCCTTGGTTCTGTCCAAAACCTAGTTTTCCACATTTAGGTAGTTGGTTTTCCCATAGGCTTGAGTCCGAAGACTATGCGATGCCTTGGTTCTGTCCAAAATCTAGTTTTCCACATCCAGGTAGTTGGTTTTCCCATAGGCTTGAGTCCGTGGACTATGCAATGCCTTGGTTCTGTCCAAAACCTAGTTTTCCACATCCAGGTAGTTGGTTTTCCCATAGGCTTGAGTACGTGGACTATGCAATGCCTTGGTTCTGTCCAAAACCTAGTTTTCCACATCCAGGTAGTTGGTTTTACCATAGGCTTGAGTCCGAGGACTATGCAATGCCTTGGTTCTGTCCAAAACCTAGTTTTCCACATCCAGGTAGTTGGTTTTCCCATAGGCTTGAGTACGTGGACTATGCAATGCCTTGGTTCTGTCCAAAACCTAGTTTTCCACATCCAGGTAGTTGGTTTTCCCGTAAGCTTGAGTCCGAGGACTATGCAATGCCTTGGTTCTGTCCAAAACCTAGTTTTCCACATCCAGGTGGTTGGTTTTCCCATAGGCTTGAGTACGAGGACTATGCAATGCCTTGGTTCTGTCCAAAACCTAGTTTTCCACATCCAGGTAGTTGGTTTTCCCATAAGCTTGAGTCCGAGGACTATGCAATGCCTTGGTTCTGTCCAAAACCTAGTTTTCCACATCCAGGTAGTTGGTTTTCCCATAGGCTTGAGTCCGTGGACTATGCAATGCCTTGGTTCTGTCCAAAACCTAGTTTTCCACATCCAGGTGGTTGGTTTTCCCTTAGGCTTGAGTACGTGGACTATGCAATGCCTTGGTTCTGTCCAAAACCTAGTTTTCCACATCGTGTGGGATCTTGGCTTTAGGGGAGTTAGCTCCTCAGCCAAGCCCCTAGAGTTCATCCATACGATTAACGCTACCAAGTGCCTAGTTTGCTCTTTACGGGGGACCTTAGTTTTAAAGGAGTTAGCTCCTCAGCCAAGCCCCTAGTCAAGAAACGTAGCCCCTAGCAGAACTTTATACTAGAACTCTATAACCAACGGTTAGAAATAACAAAGAAACTCTATCGACCCACCTCTTATACCAACACACAAGCCTTCCCCACAGACGGCGCCAATTGTAAGGACACGATTCGTAACGAACCGTAGCGGTGTGGGGTTCGCACGTAAAAAGGCCCAAAACAATATCATTTGTAGAGCGTGGGTTTAGAAGGCTAGGTCTTAGTCACCAGGCGGTGGGTTTTTCGTGGTATTCGTGCGTGTCTAGGTTATCTTCACCCATGGAGTCTTTCTCCTGGAGGTGGGCTGGGAGGCTCTGGTTTTTGGCCATTTTTCCCAGCCTCCTGATTAGTGCACCTTCCTTTTTATTATATAGTCCGTCTTGGTTGATCCTGACCCTCCACTTGTAGGTCAGGCAGGAGCTTATTTCTGTATCTATCCCATCAACCGTCCCGTCTAACTTTCTATTAGTTGCATGGATCGAAGTTTACACCGTCCAAACGTCTTTTCTCATTAATCAGTTCTGGGTATTGGCAGGTGCATTTACTGAAGAGGGGACGCATTTTCCTTGGTCCAATTTCACACCCTGCTTCCCTATGGTCCCCACTCCGTTCACATCCCCTTGAGGGGGCTGTTTGGGGATTGCCTCCACCATGATGTTGGTCTTCCCATTGAAGCTCTGGAATGCCGAGGACAGGGTAAGTTCTCAGCCGTTCCCCTTGCTACCCCGGCCATTGATCATTCGTCCTCAGCAAGATACCTCCTCGGCACGGGCCCTGGGCCCAGATAGAGTTTGGGCCGGATTGCAGACCTCTCGGACCCACAACATATATATACTATGATCAAATCACTACATTATTCTTTATCTTTCTATTTTGTCTATAAAATAACTAAAGATTACCTTTTTTTACAAGTTATTGAATTTTTATTTTTTATATATACATTGATAGTTGAGGGTGAGGGATCTAAATCTAAATCTCTATTAGAAATTGAGATGTCAACCAGTTAAACTAAATCTTATTGAAATATTGGAGAAAATTAAAATGAGTTGCACTGCACATCATGCAAGAACTCAACTAGTTTCTGATCATTTTTATAATTAAAAAAATGAAGATTTTCAAGACTCCAAAATAATGATAATCTTAATAAAGAAAAATAAAACATATTTTATCCTATTTTTCTCTCTCTCTCCTTCTCAATTTTACTCTCAACCCCAATCTGATTTTTTTTCTTTTTTTGATAAGCCAATCCGATTTATTAATTGTTAGCATAGTTTTTTTTTTAAAGATATTTTACATTCTAATTCTAGTATTCTACTTCAACTAAAATACTTATACCAAAAGTTTAAGATAACTTAAAATTTAAAACTAAAATTTCATAATTATTACATGAAAAAAGACTAAAAATTAGGTATTTGAATTTTAGTAAACTATCTTAATTATATATATTTTTTAAATTAAAATAAAACTATCCTAACCATTAATAAATCTTTAGCAATATAGTTTAATCTTAAAAAAAACTATCTTAATAATTAACTAGGCCCATACGATAAATATAGAAATTATAAAAAAGTTACAATTTATTTATTTGAGAAGAAAACTTAAACTTTCATTACAATAATTCAGTCATAATTGGCTAACAAAACATAATTGAGTTGTGAATGAGCATCCTCTATTCACACCGATAAACCGCTAATATGTCTCGCATGTCTAACAATGTTATGAACTACAGAATTCCCTTTATTTTCAGAAATGATATCAGAATATAAGTGAAGGTGCAAGTGAAACTGTTGATCACAAGGAAGTAGCAAGAGCAGAGTGTGAGACCAGTGGAGCTTGATCTGAGTAATGGGCACTGCACTGCATAAACAACATTAGCTTCTGTGTTGTAGCATTATGAGCAACGACCTGTATCTTAGCTTTTGTTTTAATTGTATAAGTGATACAGTTAGTTATTTGTATATACTCACGTGTAAGAGTTAGTTTCAGGTCTGTTAGTAGCAGTTATTTAGTTAGGCTAGTTTCTAGTTTCTGATCTCTGTTATATATATAGCATTGTATTCTCATTTTGTAAATGAATGAAATACAGAATTTATTTATTTCTTTGATAAATGAGAAAAACTAAAACTTTGAAAGGATTCAGCATGAAATTTGACCTGTGCAATGAGATGACCAAAAGATGCAAAGGACTTATCTTCACACTTTGAAGTTGAAATGATCACCTCAGAATCCCCCTCAAGAATAATGGACAAAACAGCAAGTTCTTTGGCAAAAACAATAGCTCTCATTGCTGCCAAAGCCTCCACTTCAACCAGAGAATAATTTTCTTTAGCAAAGAAGCAAGAACCATTCTTGCACAATCTCAAACAACAGCTCTAATACCTGCCTTGCTTGATTCCTAAAATATAGCTCCATCAAAATTAATTTTAAGGAATGGATCCGGAGGAGAAGGAGGAGATCTAGGGAGTGAAGGTTTCACTGGTTGAACCTGATAGAAATCTTGCAATATTGATGAGCTTGAATGAGGACCCGGTCTAAGGGAAGGGGATGGCTACTTAATTTGATTTGGTTACATCGATGCCATAATGTCCACACAATCATAGAGAAGGCTTCAAGATCCAACCCGTCTTTAATAATTTGCAATACCAAGTCAAGAAAACTCGAGAAAAACCTTGTACTGCGAAAGATTCACACCTGATCTAAACTCCACACCTCCAACAAACATGAGCGCATCCATTGAGCATGGATAACATCCTCAAGTTTTTGCTTACAGTGATCACAACCCGTATCAGTTAGCACTCTTCTTTGAACTAAATTATCTTTCACAAGTATTGCATTTTTTGAGGCCTTCCATAAAAAGTTCTTCACTTTATTTGGGACTGAGAGACTCCAAATAAACTTCCAAACTTTCTAGTATAGGTTTGGATTACTAGCTTCAAAATTAACCAGACTCTCTCTTTAGACAGGAAATAGTAGCCTGATTTCACTAAGTACCCGATTGAACATGGGGCCAAATGAGTTTATCCTCAGCCATAGTACTATCGAGAGGGATGCTCTTAATCAGATTAACTTCATCAACGAGGAAAGAGTTTGAATCAACTCTAAATTCCAACTTCTAGTAGATGGGCAAATAGGAGAGGTAACACGTATTTCTGGAAATTTAATTCCCATCAAGTTAAGCACCCTTGGAGTATCAGTAGAAGGCAACCATGCATCACCCCAAATGCTAATCTCTTCCCCACTTCCTACTCTCCAATGCGCTCCTCTCTTCAGGACCTCCCTTCCTTGTAAAATACTTTTCCAAGCATATGAACCTTGAGATGACTCAGGAGCCTCCAAGATTAAACAATGTGGATAAAAATTTAGCCTTGAAAACCCAATAAAAAAGAGATTGTTTATTATGTAGAGGCCTCCAAGCCTGTTTTGCTAAAAGAGCATACCTAAACAGATCTAGATCGTTAAAACCCATAGAACCTTCAGTCTTTGGTTTGCACATGGTTTCCCACTTCACCCTATGAATCTTTCGACGGTCCCCTCTCTAAACCCACTAGAATTTTCAAAAAAGACTCTTAATCTTGTTACATAAGCTCAATGGTAACTTGAAATAGCTCATTGTATATATAGGAATGGCTTGGACTATAGTTTTAATCAAAATTTCTCTCTACTTGAGAAAGTAATTTTTCTTCCCAACCGGTTTCTTCCAAACTCTTTCCTTGATATATTCAAAACTTGCTTTTTTTTCCCTGCCAATCAAGATGGAAGACTCAGATATAATTCCTAATCTCAAGGATTCCTAGAGCTTCCTTGATGTATTTTTCCTTGCTTCAGTTGTGGACTTGCTAAAAAGGATAGTTGTCTTACTCTTGTTTATATGTTGGCCAAAGCATTTACTATAACTGTCCAAGATATCCAACACCTTCTGAGTAGATCTGCAAAATAAGAGACTATCATTTGCAAAAAGAAGATGGGGTAGTTTAGGTCCATTTTTGTATAACGAAAAGCCTTGTAAAACCCCTTGCCTTACTGCTTGAGAGATTAGACCATGCAAACCTTTTGTACAAAGTAGAAAAAGAAAAGGAAAAATAGGATCTCCTTGTCTAATCCCATGTGAAGGCTTAATCAATCCCTTTGGCTCTCCGATAGAATAGAAAACAGTCTTCACGCACACTATGATAAGTTTTATCCATCTCTCAGTAAAACTCATCTTTTTCATCACCAACTCCAAGAATGCCCCATTCAACCTTGTCGTAAGCTTTATTCGTATTTAATTTCATAGCCATAAAGTCATCTTTATCTGAATTATATTTTTGCATGCTACAAAGTGTTTCAAAAGCAATCAAAATATTATCCAAAATAAGATGACCCTTAGTGAAAGTGCTATGATGTTCTGTGATGAGCTGAGGTAAAACTATTTTCAACCTATTCGCCAAAACCTTCAAAAAGATTTTTTAGAGGGCATTGCAGAGACTGATAGGTTGAAACTCGAAAAAAAACTCAGGATTTTTTACTTTGGGGATTAGAGTGATGAAAGTGTGATTTAAATGTAGGGAGAGAGATGCAGAATTAAGATAACTGAGAATGAATTGAGTTACCTCACTACTAACTAGTTGCCAATAATTATGGTAAAAGAAAGGGGGCATGCCATCTAGCTCTGGTGCTTTGAGAGGGGCCATTTGTTTAATTGCATCTTGAAATTCCCATTCCATGAAATCAGCCGATAATTGCTCATTCATTTCCTCACTAATCATATTGTAGATCGAATGCAAGGTGTCCCCAAACTGAGGTGGATTAATCGAAGTGAAGAGATTTTGGTAATACTTGACAAGCTTGGTAGCTACTTCCTCCAAATTGAGCTCCATTGACCATTAGAGTTCCAAATCCTAGCAATGTAATTTTTGCGATTCCGCTTGGTTGCTCTACTATGAAAAAACTTGGTATTTTTATTACTGTATGTAGCCCATAAATTTTTAGATCTTTGGAACCACATTAGACTCTATTTTATCATGAAGATTGTTAATTTCCAGACGTAATTCTCTGACTTGATCATTCATGCCTAAGATCATAGTCCCTTTCTACTTGTGCTAGTAGTTTCCTCTGTCTCCAATTCGCTCCTAACATTCCCAAAATTCTCATAGCTCCACCTAGTTAACTCCTTACCACACTTCTCAATTTTTCTAACAACCCGAGAGTCTGAATAGTCAAAATCTTGAGAAGCCCATACAGCCTCAACCGTATCTATACACCCTTTATCTAAAAGCCACATCTCCTCAAACTTAAAAGAGGTTTAGTTTTTCTGTCTATTTCCAAACCTGTAGGGAGAATCTACAAAGGGAAGGGCAGTGGTCCGAGGTGGGAGGATCCAAGGGGCTGATTCATTTCCATTTTTGATACCTCCACTCTTCACCTCCCCCTTGCGCACGTATCTAGCCTAATATTTGAGACAATTCATGTTAGCCCATTAATCACCACAATTAAAAAAAATAAAATAGTCTCTCTCCTTTTCAATGTAGGATTAAACATTTTCACAACTCCTCATCTTCCATATTCACTCCCACATTTTACATTTATGTTGTAACATTTATTCATTTTAATTATTTAATATTAAAATGCCCCAACAAGTTGCACTTGGGAGTACGAACAAGTTCCTCCCCCAAGTTTCTATGTACTCTTCACAAGTTCATTGAAATCACTAGCACATAACCATGGCAAATTGAACCGACTATTCAGTTGGCATAGCATTGACCAAGATTTTATGTCTCTTATGAGTTATAGGCTTCTCATAAAAACCTGTGAACCTCCGAGCAACCTCCTTACCTTTATTGATAATGGAATCAATGTGATTTTTGGAAAAAATTTCAGCATTGACTTCAATAGAATTTCTCCAAAGCAATACTAGACCACCACCTCTATTGATGCGTGGAATAAAGAACATATTCTCAAAATCCAAATTTCTTTTTATACGTTTTAGTCTTGCCAGGACCAATAGAGAGATCTTTTGCCAGAACCAAATCACCAAGCTCCTTCTCTATACGTGGGTTCCCAAGTCCTCAACAGTTCCATACTAAGCAACTCATTGGTCTTGGCAGGGTTATCCAGCAACCTCCGCCATTAATGTAAAAGTTTTAGCATTCTCCATTGAAACCTGTAATTTCTTAACAGGTAACTCTGGTTGGATAACACATTAACACCACATTCCTTCCCAGTTCTTTTCCTTGTGACGTGACCCTGCATGGTAGAGTCCCCAGTAGTCAACTTACGTGCTAGTTTCTTCCACTTTCTTGAGATAGGGACATCAGATGGAGGTATGTTACGATTTATTCTGAACAAAAGAAAACTTTAGATTTCATGTACAATATATACGATGATTTCCTTTGTTATAATATGTTTAGTATTTGGATTGATTTGCTCTGTCTTAAGAGTGTCCACAAACCCAAAATAAGAGTTGAGTTAATATCTACTAGCTAGATTGAGTTGTGTGGCTTATGTTGACTTTGCTAAAAAGATTTTATGTGCCACATCCTAACAAGTTCCATGATTGTGTAGGGATGGCAATTTAATCGCAGTATGATTTAAATTTGACCTTTTTCACGTAGGTTTTATCTATCAAGGTGATGGGACAATCAGGCAATGACAGATTTTGGTTCCCAGCCCCCCACTTTGAACATGTTTAACAAAGTTCCAATATATTTTCATAACTAGTCGCTAACCTATGCAATGCACGGAAAAACTTTGCATAAATGTATACTATATCATGTATAAGATTCAAATATGAAATTATTAAAACAAAAGAAAAATATAAGACCACACAATAAAGAAATAAAAAAGAAAGATTGGGTTACTCTTAAAAGACTAATCCATGGTTATCCAAAAATTCAAATGTTAAAACTTTCAAAAAACCAAAAAAATTTGAAAAAAAAAATGACTATGTGACACACAACAAAGAAATATAGAAAAAGATGAGTTACCTTCAAAATAATAATTTGTGGCTGTAGTTGTTGAAATGGAAAGGATTTGTTGCAGCCTTGTGTGCAGCAATTGTTGCAGACAAGGTAAGGTGGCAACCAAAAATGAGTGGCAAGTGTCCAAGGGTCACATGACTAGCTTAACCCATGATTTGCTGTCGCTTCTCTTTGGTTGCCATCTTACCTTGTATGCAACAATTGCTGCGTACAAGGTTGCAGCAAGCCATCTCCCTATGTTAGACAATTTTAAATTTTGTATTAAAAAAAAAGGTGGAAAATCGAAGAATTAGATGTCAAAACTTCCAAAAGTTCAAAAAATAATAATAATAACGAATTAGATGATTTAAAGCTTAGAAATTATTGAAACAAAACAAAAGAATATATGACTACACAACTGAGAAATATAAAAAAAATAACGTACCAATTCTAGATGTTGCAAAAAATGAATCCAAAAATTCAAAAGCTAAAACTATCTAAAGAAAAATTAAGATTGGTTACCCCTGAAGAAAATAGCTATAGCAATAGTGGAGCCACTAGTATTGTGGCAATATTGAAGATGTGTTTATTTTCTAGGTTGTTTAGAGACCTTTGCTTTGTGTAGGATTTGAAGGCTAAGAAAAAGAACCCTCCTATAATAGAAATTTTCTTCTCCCAAAGGCAAAACTTATCTGTAAAAATCAATAAAACCCCACGTCATTATTTGATTTATTTAATTTTTTAATGTAGGATGTAGGTTTCATTAATTTTTAATTAGATTGCAATATGGGTTTATTTAGAATAGGTGTCATCCTAAGAAATTTTAAACCCACATCCTAAAAGTCAACAAAAGTCTAAGGTTTCGATTTTATATTATATATAGATTACAAAAGTATCATTATAACCATTAAAAACTTTGTATTTTTTAGTTTAGTTTAATAGAATTTTGGATGCATTGAGATTTCATATTTTTTGTTTTGTTAAACAATTTAGTGTGAAATTTGTGGTTTTTATTAATGTTAAATATTTAATTATTACTAATGAGCATTATTGTTTAATAATGAAAAAAACTTTTTGTTATTACATTGGTACATTGAGAGTTTGTATTATTGTCATGTTAAATTAATTTAGTTTGAAACTTTTTCAATCATATTAGTGTTAAAGATTTGTTATATATTATTTAGTAATTTTTCTTGGTAAAAATTTTATATGTGTTATGAAGTAATTTTTACATTATGGTATAATTTGAATAAAGCGCGAAGCAAGATAAGTTGAAGTCTCGCGGGATAAGAAAAAGGTGAGATAGGAACCTTTGGGGGAAGGTCAGGTTGTTGGGGTAGGTTTGAGGTAGATTAATTGCCTATGAGGCAAATGTAGGGAACCTCACCCCATCTTGTTGCCAACCTTATAATTGTGAATTTAGTAAATATATTCAAAATTGATTTTGTAAGATAAGTCTTTTTTTTTCTTTTTTTTTTTGAGAAACAATTTTGTAAGATAAGTCAATTTGGAATTTGAGATGATTTTATTAGATAGTTATAATATGTTAATTTTTATTTTGTTTTGTCTTGGTTTGATTTGATTCATTTTGATTTATTAATTAAAAAAAATCTTATTTTTTTAGTTTTAGGCTTTAACCAAGGGATTTGTTTGGATGGAAGGAGAGAAAATGTTGAGAGGGTAAAAAAGTCGAGAATGAAGAAAATTTTAGTTTCCTACCACATGTGTTCGGTAAAGTAATGAAAAAGTGAAATGACGGAAAATAATTTTAAATTTATTTTATTTAGTTGAGAAGAGAAATAAAGGAAAGAAAATATAATTTCTTTGAATTTACTATTATACCCTTATTACATAAGAAATAATTTTGTCATCATTAGTGTATAATTAATTTGTTCATCATTAGTATACAAAAACAATTTTTCCAATATTATATAAAAATAATGTTATTAACTAAATTAATAAAGACATATTATAAAAGTGAACACATCATGTATATTATTTTAGTTTATTTTTCTTTTAAAATGGACAAAATTTGGCTACAAATTTAGTTATAACTTAAGACTACAATTCACACCCAAAAAATTAATAATAATAACATAACATAACATAACTATATATTTTGAAAATATAACAATTGGATTGCATGTTCTTCATGTTCTTAACACACACATCAAATTTCTTGTTAATCAAATATTATTTATTATTTGAATAATAATCTTATTTTTTATGCATAATTCTAGATTACAAAAACTTAAAATTTAAACATTTGATTGACGACATAACCAAGGTTTTCAGAACCAGACCGAACCGGGAGGTAGGACCGTGAAAACCGGGAACCAAGATGAAAATCGGTTTTTTAAGCCTAAAGAACCGGATTTTTTGTTAATTCTGTGAACCCCTAAAACCGGGGTTGGACCGCACAAACCGGTGAGAACCATGCGGTCCAACCCCTTAGCAATTTAAAAAAAAAAACCTTAACACAATTTTATTCTACTTAATTAAATTATCCATCTCTTACAAGGAATAAAAAAAAAATTATAATTAAAATCCTTAAAAGATATTCAACTTTACTTCAAAAATTAATTATAAATTTTAAAGTTTTCATGGTTATTATTTTATTTTTTTAACTTTCTTATTTAATTATTAAATATATGCTTGAAAATCATTAAATTTCCCTCAAAAATATAGATATATTGTCAATTTTGCTAGTTTTATAAATTTAATATCTATATTTAGGCTTTAATTAATTATTAAATTAATTATGACATCATCACGGTTCGACCCCGGTTCGACCTCAAAAACCTTGAACCTCTCCCTTTTACGGTTCAAGGAATGGTCCAGGTCTGAAAACCTTGGACATAACTATTAATCTCTGATCTTCTAAAATTTTTTGCAAGCATAAAAGATATAAGAAGAAATTATATAATCTAATGGTGGATATGTTAAAATTCACATCTAATAAAAAGATATTGAATGGGGTTGTTGTAGCCTAAGTTACATTCAAGTTTGAGCCAAACTTTGTTTTTATAAAAGTGAACATAACACAATTGTTATATAGGAAGCTGAAATTCATAACACTTTTTCCTCCTCATTTTCCCCTCCAATTTGAGAGGATTACTTTTGTTGGGCTAAGGTGAAAAACACTCAAACCTACCCTTTACACCCAACCAAAATTTTCACCCAATCAATATCAGGTTGGGTGAAAAATTTCACCCATCCTAGAAGTGAAGAAACTTCTCCCTTTCTTTCTATTATTTCCTTTCTCCACCTCTTAACCAAACGCTAATTAGTTAAGGGTGTCACCGTTTTTCGGTTAAAAAAAAAAATAAATAAATAAAAAGGTGTCACCGTTTTCCTTACAAGATGGGCCCTATTCCAAGGAAGTGCAAACTTACGGGCTTTTGGCATTTACATGGAGAGGTCTCTAATTTCAAAAGAGCCTATGGAAAAATAGCTTTGTTATATACAACATCGCCTAATTGCCCTAATCAATTTTTTCTTTTCTTATGAGAATCAAGAAGATTTTATTGAAATTGCAGAAACTATACAAATTATATATAATTTTCAACTTAGGCCTGTTCAGCTATAACTGCATTAGAATTTTCAACTAAGATCTTAGCCTTTTGGTAAGATCAAGTGTGGAATAGCCCTAACCAATTAAAATGCAATTACTTACAAAACAAATATGAAAATGCAATTAGTTAAAATTTAGACAACCACTTCAGTAAAGGATTTTGACCCTTTTTTTAAGCCTCTAATTGTCCGTTTGGCCAACTTACTATTTGTTAATGTGAGGAAAAAAAAAAAAGTGAGTTTAACAAATTCTCTTAGATGATAATCTCCCTTGTGTTTTCAAAAAGTATACTTTAGTCCTTGTAAGATGATAAAATTCAAAATTAATTAACTATAAGAAGGGATTCAATGTAAAATCCCTAATATACTCTGCAATAAAACAATGACATATCATCTTCAGATTTCCAAATGTCCTCTAAGTTCAAATTTCCAACCTCTATCTTTTAAAATTTCTTTTTCTAAGTAATTTCCAATATCAAATAACTGAATAAGTTTCCATGGCCTTATTTTTTAGGGAGAAGTTTCTTCACTTCTAGAAAATATGGGTATGAAAGAATTAAGAAAACTAACTACCACACTAGAGACAAAGGTTTCAATTGGTATGAATTTCTCAAGAGCTTGCTACCTTATTGGCAGCTGAGCTCTCAATTCTCCTATAGAAGTTGATTTATTCATTTATCTTATCACAATCAATGTCATAGTCATCGTCATCATCATGCCAAGAAAACTTGAGGTGCGTGTCAGTTGCAAGCAACATTAAAATGATCTTTTCCATAAGCAAATGCGACTTATCTCCAGCTACAAATTCACAAACCACCCCCATCCACTTCAATCAAGTTGCATTTGAGAAGCTGCCGTACCCTTTTCTCTTCCATTCCCTTTCTTAACTTTGCCACACCATCCCATTGGTTAGCAGAAGCATACATGTTGGAAGGAAGAACATGAACCCCACCATGGTCACCATGGTCTAGACTCTGCTGAATCAAATGCTCAACAGTTTCTTTACCCAACTCAACATCTCCAATAACTCTACAAGCATTGAGCAATGCACCCAAAACATAGGACTATGGTTCCATGGGCATCTCTCTCACCACCTTCTTTGCCTCTTCTAGAATCTCAGCTCTTCCTAAGAGATCTACCAAACAGCCATAGTGCTATATCCCTGGCTCCATTCCGTACTCCTCACTCATGCTGTTAAAAATTCTCATCCCTTCATCCACTAACCCCATTCGACTGCCCGCACTTCACACATAGGAAAAACTCCTTCATTTTTCATCCTTACAAACAACTCAATCACACTTCTGCTCTGACCAGGATTTGCTAGGCCTGAAATCAAAGAAGAAAAAGCATAAACATCTCTATTTATATTCGACACCTCATCAAATACACTACGAGCAGTGTCAATGGACTCGCATTATGCGTACATGTCAATATGAGTAGTGCCCATCACTCTATCTAATTCCATTCCATTTATATCCACATATGCTTGTATCCACCTTCCCTGATCCAATGCGCCAAGACAAGCACACACAGTGAGTGCACCCACAATGCCAGCATGATTTGGCCAAAACCCAGAAACCTGCATATCATTAAAAAGCTCCAAAGCCTCTTTGAACAACCCAACTTGTGCATACCTAGTTATCATCGCACTCCAAGAAACAGTATTCTTCATGGGCATTTGATCAAACAGTTTCCGTGCAGCCACAACTAGTCCCGATTTTACATAACCAATAATCAAAGCAGCCCACATAATGACATCCTGGATCACACTCGCATCAAACAACTTTCAAGCTAAGTTCATGCAGTCACAAATCGCGTACAAATGGATCAATCCGTTCTGCACAAACTCATATGATTCCCAGCCAAGCCTGACTACTTAGGCATGAAGAATTTTACCCAGTGAGATATCAGAGAGATGAGCACAAGCTCTAAGGAGAAAAGAGAAAGTATAGTTGTTGGGTAAGAAGCCAATGTCAAGCATATTCTTGTACAGATACACAGACTTAACGGGTTCATTTTTCTCGGCAAAAGCTCTGACCACGGTGTTCCAAATGAGTTTGAATGGATTGGGCAAATGGTGAAAATTTTGATAGGTGTGGTTCGAGTCTCCATGGTCGGACATTGCGCAGAAGAAGATGATCTTATGCATTGGGGGGGGGGGGGGATAGCCCCTCTAAATTTTTCAAAACCTCTCTAATTATAGGTAAAACTAGGCTAGAATCATTTTGAGTTAAGAGTTGGTCTCCACAAGATTAAAATATTGCCCCCCTCGAACACGTCACTCTTAAAATTCTTCCCACCCCAAATCTCAATTGTGCAATCATAAAAATCAACTCCTTTTGTCTTTTTCATTCTTCTCTAAAGTATGATAGCCACATCCATATTTTTTTAGTTTTTAGTTATTCAATTTTTGTGAAGGGATAATATTGAGGTGCAGTATATCAGATTACTTGATTAAAATCATATGTATTAAATTTAATTGTCCTTAAAAATAATAATATTATTTGTATTTTATTGGTCATGTTAAACATGTGCTTGAATTTAATTGAAGAACCTAATGTATTACACTTAGGATATTGTACTTAAGTTTTGCACTTTCTCAAAACTATTACAATATTCCTTTCCACTTAAAAACCACTGAAAAGACTCTCTTCATCACTTGGTGCTATCTCTTCAGTTACTCTTCATTAACTCTTCTATGGGATGCTTTCACATAATCACATTTTCATTAGTTTCTCCCTCTTCCTTAACAAAGAGTTTTCTTATTTAAAGCTAAGCAAATATTGAGAAATACCAACTTCTTTTTTTTCTTCTTCTTCTGCAATTTTGTTGTATACTTATATTTGATTTCTATGAATATTATGGACTTATGGTTTTTCAAAAGAATATGAGAAACTCAAGAAAAAAAGACTTAAGATGCTCAATAAGTCGATTAATTTGTTAGTATTTTGATATTTGAGTGCTATAGTATTACACCGACAAAAAAATTCTATCAATAATCTTGTGTTATAAATATGCTGTACTTTGAGTTTTTCGTTGAATTGCAAATCAAAATGATAGTTTTACCTTAACCCCCAAGCAAAAATTCCTGGCTATGCCCTTGGACATCTATAATCAAACTTAATGAACCAAGTGAATGAAAGGACAGCGGATGATAAGGGATGTTTACCTCACTAAAAGGGTCCTTGATATCCTCTCGTTCAACACTGCTCTCCTAAAGAAATAAATACCACAATCAATTGTAATTCAAGTAATGAATGCCACAGGTCATTGTTGAAGACAGTACAGAAGAATGACAAGACCAGCATATGCTACCATCTTCAACAAGGCCCCTAACTATAAGTTATCACTAATATATCATTATAACAAATCTAAATATTTCACTCACATAGTTAGGAAATATAACCTCCTTTATCCACATTCCCAAGCACATCAAGCAGCAGCTGCCTCAGTGGATACTCCCGAGCATCAGCTGGGTGTAATAACTCATCAGTGTCAAGATGAATTATCCAGTCCATGCCAGCATTCTGATGTTTTAATATGCAAGAGACTATATTGAGAAAAATTAACTCGGGACAGACTTGTAAAAAAAATAAAAATAAAAAAAGAGGAATTAGATACAGGAGAATACTATCTTTCATACCCGGGCCATTACAATAGCCATCTCCATATTGAGAGATTGCTTCACAAACAGCTCATAATTGCAAGGCTTGTAAAAGAAACTTGAAAGCCATGTCTCATTCCAAATCCGGCTGATGGTCCCCTAAAAAAAAGGAAAATAAATAAATAAATAAAGACACATTATATATATATATATATATATATATATATATATAAGTAAAAGAAACAAAATATCATATAAACAATTAAAGAGAGGTAATAGAAGAAATACTTCAATGTTTAATAATTCAGGAAGTTACTTGTATCAAATGCCTTTCCCATTTAAAGTTGCTTACATCAAATACAGAAATAACGTTCCAGCAAAAAGAAAGAAACGTAGGGGGAAGCAAAAATGTGAATGACCTGGTGTCTAGAAAACTAAAGAAACGTAGAAGAAAGACTAGTAAATATTCATATGATTAATAGTAGGAGAAAACTGCAACTCTCTATTTTTTTTCTTTATAAGTAATGAAAATTTTATTCAAAACAAAACAAACCCAAGTACAATGGAAATGTACTATCAGAGCAATACAATCAAGAACCCAAATTACAATGATCCAGCAAATCAGGAATAGAAAAACAAAAAAAAAGTTGTCCAAAGCTTTAAGAACAACATACTAGTGAGGAAAAAACTATGAAACGATACCCTACAGTAAGCTTCAATTCAATCATATGTGATTTGAAAATAACAGTGATCAAACCTCTTAGCCTGTTGCTCCTCCAGCTCTCTTGTTCTATATATCACTTTTACTCCCTGAGAAAACAAAATGAAGATCATGCTCAAAGAGGCTCAGAGAAAAAACATAATATAAACCAAAGTAGAACAGCTTCATTTTGAAAAGTTAGCAAACGAAAAGGTCAACAAATAAATGAATGTCAAGCAGTCAGAGAAGAGGATATATATCAACTTACTGGGATAGATTCCAGAACTTTAGACACAGCCGGAGATGCAGCCTTTCCCTCCACAAAAAGAAAAAAGGTTGAGACTCCAATAACCTTATTTTCAAAACATCCATGGCAAGAGCTGCTCTAAACCAGCTGAAGTACTTGTTGTACTCGTAATACATATCTGCAAGTTTAGAAGCAAACTGCACAAACTATAACCAATCATTTAATTCATTGTTAACTGTACAGATGTTATAGTTATTTACATTGAATTCGACAAAAAAAATTATCGTCCAATAATTTGCTTTATTGAATCCATAATATGACTATAAGAAGTAGAAATGGTAACTTTTTTTTTTCGATACAAGAAATGGTAACTTGTAACCCTTTTTTTATATAAATAATAGTATCTTTGAACAATCTGACGCAAATACCAATTTCCAAAAAGCAAAGTCCTAGATTAGATCAATCCAACCATCAATATTAGACCTCTGAACAAATTCTCTATCTCCTACTGTCACAACATTCAAAACATTTAATAGTTAATATATTAGACCTCTGAACAAATTCTCTATCTCCTACTGTCACAGCAATCAAAATATTTAATAGTTAACACCTATTAAGCACAGGTGTGTTCCGGGACTCGGGTGCGGGTGCGGGTGCGGAACACAACAATTTTTTAAAAAAGTGGATGCGGGTGCGACAAGACTCGACAATTAGAAAATTATTAAAAATATTTTTATATTGTGAATTTAATATTTTTATATAAAAAAATTCAATTAAATGGTAGAATTTATTAATAAAAAACAATTATTTATGATTTGTTTTTAATAAAATCAATACTTTTGATAATTGTAAACAAAAAACCACATTTCAAGTAGGTTCCTTTACTCATTTTCCAATTCCCAAGCCCACCCACATTAAATAATTGACTTTCTCAGCTACTTAATTTATATTCTTTTGTTACATACCTTTATTCTTCTTCCATCCTTTTTTTTTTTTTTTTTTTTTTTTGTCTTCTCATCTTCTTCTTCCTTTTTTTTTTTTTTCCTCTCACAAGGCCACATGAAGCAGAAGAATGGCAGCCGCCGCCCATTTCGACTTGTTTCAACGGCTATTTCGGCCAGAATTAGCCTGTTTCGATGGCCGTTTCGGCCGGAATAGGCCGTATCGGCATGTTTCAGTGGCCGTTTCGGCCATATCGGTTCCCGTTTCCACCCAAATCGGCCCATTTTGGCCCAAAACGGTGCGAATTTGGCTGAGTCGGCACAAATCCAAAAAAAAAAAAAAAAAAAAAAAAGGGGAGAGTCAGCGAGTCGAACGCCGGACACCGCGTCAGGCCGCGTCGGACTCTGGTGCGGCGACTAGGTTAACACTGAAGTTATCATATTTACCAAAGGCCACCAAATAATCATTTCAAAACAGATCCCAAAGTCAGAATTTTTCCATTGTTCATAGACCAGAACCAAGTAAACGAGCTGCCACTCAACCAAGCATTAATAAACTAATAACCTCAGTTGATCTAGTTTCAAGAACCAAGAGAAAATAAAGCAAAATCAACACTTTGCTTCCATTTACTTCCAGTCAATGTTCTCGGAAACTTAGCAACCACACAAACGGTTTCCTGTCAATCAAAGATCGTTTCAGCTCAAGTAGCACCTCCTAGTGTTTGACTCTTTGTTTAATTGCTGTCAACTTTACAATAGTACTGCAGAGATGCTAATGAATTTAGCCTGTACAGCATGTACAGTAGATACCTTCAGTCAAATTGCAGATGGTCTCAATTTCCTCCTTTGACAGCTTGAATAGTCTGTCCTTGTCTAAGAGATAACGTATAATCCAGGCTCTTGCTTCTGCATTGTCAAAATCAGTTGGTTAGCCATAAAATTATAGCATTGAAATTGTCAATTAATTAACTAAATATTGTAAATTGCACCGGAGGAGGGCAGGGGTATATAAAGTCTCCTGGTAAGTCGCCTTCGTGCTGCTTCATCAAGTTCTTGGGGTCAATTTGTTGCTCCTAGAAAATGTAACCATTTGTAAAAGTTATAGTACAATTGCCACAAAAGAGATTTGAATAGTAGACTGTTGAGAGTAGTTCATCCAAATTTAAAACACTTTTAAGAGTGGCATTGGATTTGAAGAGAAAGAAACAAAACTGATATCACATGGAACATAAACAGATATACTTAACTCCCACCAAATCGGAAATGGCACCAATTAAGCCCCAAAACATGGTATGATGGGGCTGGCTTATATAGCTTCTATAGTTTGCTTAGCTTAATAAGAACGATAGCAAAACGAAAACAAGTAGCAAGCTAATAAAACGTTAAATTGCTCAGAAAAATAAACTAAAACAAAACATTGAATTAAAGTTGAAGTTTCTAGAAACATAGTGTCTCTAAAAAATAAACTACTGATTTTAAGAACCCTTCATTTAAACAATTTACCTATGAGTAGGATTTGCTCACTGCCACTGTCAAAACCTTCCATTTCAATGAGGAACTGTGTTTTTAGTCGTCTACTTGATTCATGTTCACCTTTTGACTTACGCTGCAACCACACCAAATTTGCCAATGAAATGTAATTACAAGAAAGGAATAGCAACTAATGCAATCATAAACTTGTACTGGTCATTCAGCAAACCACAAAGTATAATCCTCAAGTTTTTTTCTTTTCTTTTCTATAAAAAAAAAATACATAAATAAATAAATTGATTAGTAACGATATTTTATTAAAAAAAGGAACTTACTTACAAAAGAGTAACAAAGCAATCCTAAAGAGACACGATAAGTGATAGTAATAATCTAGAATGGAATATATCTCACTGTCATCCAAATCACAATACTAATCCAACAAAGTTCTTAGGAAAGATGATTTAGCTGAATAATGAAGGCATCTACATCCTCAAAAGTATACTGGTTCCTTTCCTTCCACAAAGGCCATAAAAGACATAAACGAGCTAAGTTCTATCCAAAAAGTAGTTCTACTACACTCTTGGGCATTACCCATTGTACTCCAAAAACTGAAAAGGTAAAAGTCCACATTTCATGAGCAATATCATAATGCAACAACAGATGATCAACATTCTCACCTCTACTTTTACTTGCTACATTGATTTATTAAACTAATCCCTCACTTAATAAGATGGTCACCAGTTGGAATCTTTCCCCAAGCTGCTGTCCACACAAAGAAAGATACCATTTTTGTTGCCTTAGCATACCAAATACTTTTCCAAGGGAACAACATTTCCCTTGTGCCTCTTAAAGCCTCTAAATATGAGCTAACATCAAATTCACCATCACCAGTCACTGTCCATCTCATTCTGTCAAAACCCTTGCTGCTTGGAAAATCGGAGTATAAAATATCAAACAAAGAGTCAACAAACCCGAATTCTAAGTCAGTAACATCTAGAATAATCCTCAAGTATATACTGGCAAATTGCATTTGCTGAAATTCCATGCATATGATCCAGAGGTCTAAGCTTTAGCAAGAAGAAACGGTTTGATTGACAGCAAGAAGAAAATATCTAGCAGTATTCACTAAAATCCAGTCCACAAAAAGCAAAACCCAGAATCAGACAAAATTATCTTGCAAAATTTAATACCAAAGTGCTAAGACCAAGTCCAAGTTCAATACCAATTTGGTGTGCTGTTGCAAGCAACCAAAAATAAAACCTATACTCCTAAAAATATATGTAGTAGTGCGAGTAAGGATCGTTCCCACGGAGAGTATCTAGCCTACAAAATCTCCTAAAAATATTCTCAATAATAATATCCAAATCTAACTAATTAAGGAAAAATATTAAAAATAAAACAAAGTCCTAATATAACTAGGAAAGTGGTGTTTTTCAGCTGGAAATTTCGTGCACCAGATCTGGAAGCTTCTGAAAATAAACCCCATTAGATCTGCGTATTAGAATTGCAGGCAAAGGAACATTCCAGAACGTCAGCAGTGCAGGTGCAGCAACTTCAAGCCCGATTTCGACCTTGATTAAGCCCGTATCTCTCAAAACTCAAAACATGAAAGTTGTAGAGATTTGTCTTGGTGTTCCATAGCATCTTGAATCATCTCAATCAAAGCTTGGACGAGAGAGTTATGTCCAGATTACGAAGTGATGTCAAAATTGTCCAAAATCACCCAATTAGCTACGTTTTGCACTTAACGCCTCCATTTGCATCCTAAATCAAAATATAATAATAATGAGTACATTTAGGCACAAAATAAATATAAAAGACTAAACATTAAGGGAGAAAAATATGACAATTTGCATTCTCATCTCAATTCACAAATCCCACTACCAAACAGTCAACAAGATCACTAGAATCTCCAATGTATGACTTCACATTCACAAATCCAAATTCTTTTCCCAATATACATTCAAAAACACCAAGCCACATTAAATCAGACCAAAATTCATCAAGTCTAGTGATTCATCAGAAATTTACCTCTTTAACAAACCTCCTTTTCAAGGTTCACCAATTTTGCGTTTTTTAACTCTCGTGTAATATTTAGGCGGGGGATGAGGCTGCGAGGCATCATCCTTAGGCTCATCATCATGCTGCAAAGAAATTAGATGTATACAATCAATATTCGGTGTAATGATAAGAATAAAGTGAACTACAAAATATATCATTACATTGTAATTAATGTTATCATACCATAGAACAGCCTTGGTGTCCTATTTTTTGTCCACCTGTCCCTCAAGTGGGTACTCTTCTAGTGCGTTACGGTCTACCTCGTGGGGGTGATGGCTGATGAGGAGGATGCTCGTCCAATACATCAGTATGTGGCTATAGAATGTCAATCCCAACTGGAGGTTCTAAAGGGTCAGATGAGGATGAGGTAGTTGGGTAATGATGCTCTGTGTAGAGACCAGGAGTGGGTGCACTAGAGCTAGTGGGTGGGTATGAGGGTGTCTTGGGGAGAATAGGAGGGGTTAAATTTTGATCAATACCGAGATCAAAATTGGGCTACGAAGGTGGGGTGGGTGAAGGGACCTCGAGCTAAGGAGATGCATTTACCATGGGTAGGGGGACCTCGGACTGAGGAGATGCATCTGGGATGGGTGGAGGGACCTTGGGCTGAGGAGATGCGTGCAGGATGAGTGTAGGTATCTCAGGACTAGTTACAACTCGAAGGGTTGTTGCACGTCGACCATGGCCCCTAGCTGCACTTGTCCTTGGGCTTACTGTAGCATGCCAACCACAACCCCTAGCTACGCTTGTGCTTGGACTTGCAGTAGCACGCTACCACAGGTCGGTGTACTTACAAGTGCTACGCTTGTGCTTAGGGTTGCAGTGGCTGCTGATTCAGTCTCATGCCCATTGTTTACATGCCCATTTGCTGTAGGACCACCACCAAGCTCAGCCACATTATTTAGGACGCGCCGAACATGGTTGTGTTCTTAGCTGCCTTCAAGAAGCATCTCCTACAACACTAAATGGCTTTTAATTTGAAACGGAGAAAGAACCAGTACAATTAGATTAAAGACATTTATGTATCAATTATAGAATGGATAATATAATACTTATTAATCTACTCAAATACTCAACTAAGAACTAAAAGTTTTATTAGAATACTATATGTAACAGAAAGACTTTTTAATTGGATGTCAGTCAGATCAAACCAGATTTGTTGAAAAAAGAAATCAATTGATTCTACATTCGCACATGTACTAAAGAAAAAACAAAGCAGGCAATAAAATCTAATTAGAACACATTACCATCATATATAATTTAGTGTTGTTACGGTCGACATACTTTCGAGTGATCGGACGGTACCAGCGGTAATAGTCATGATCGCGAGGCATCTCACCAGTCTGAGGAGGTGTATGGCAAAGTCGTTGTTGTCTCATATCCCATGTAAGGATATACGGTCCATGCTCCTCCCTCCAATTCTTTTCCACCTTCCCACGTAAGTCTATTCTATGCAGTCTATCATCGTACACAACATGGTCGGGCCACTCCTGCACCAACCCAAACTGTCAAAGGACACGATCTAGGTGGTGTGTCTCTACTATGCAAAAACACACAAGTGACACCCTTGCCGTCCACGTATCCCTCCCTGCAACGCAAAAGTCAAGAAGGTGGTCGAAGTCTACCACATATGGCTGCCACATAATCTACAATAGAAACAAAAAAGAATTATCATGACATCTTAAAATGTGAAACAAGGGAGAATACATAGATAAAGGAAAAACAAAAATTAAAATAGAAGATATGTTAAAGCAATAATTTTAACATGTTCTTAAGAAAAATTAATATAACCAAACAAAATTTTTGTATATTATTACTTGCTCCAACCACATTCTAACTAATTGCTCGTGTTAGTGGATCAACGCCATGTCAGATGGCCTACTCTTCGGGCTTGGCACCCGTACCCACCTACAGTTACGAACGAATAACATAAGATAAGATAATACCACTTAGTTACTGAGAAAAGTACATTGCATAACACACTAAATATCAGGAAAATACTTACTTAAATGCAAGTGGAGCTTTTGGCCATGAGCCATAATCACATCCAGGTGGGGGCTCTATCCTCGAGCATAAGAATGGCAACCTCGCCCATGCCTAATACTAGACCAATTGCAATACCCCACCAATCTGCGATGCCTCTTTATCGCTTGCCCGGCACAACTCTCTGTACAACCATGCCAGGCAACCACTACCCTAACTATATTGTGGCGGATCACGAAGGTTCAGCAGGAACTCCAAGAACATCAAATGCACCCTATCTCCCAACTTGTCCATGAAAATCTTATCCCCTAGTAGCGCTAAAATATAGCATCGGGCATATTGATGTATCTGAATCTCCGTTGCGTTATGAGGTAATGGCTCTGCAATGCACTCAACAAGGCGACTGATGAGAATTCTTCGGCCCACCAAAATTTTGTTGTCATTCGCTGGAACTCCAAAACCAAGAAACTCCTTGCACATTTGCCTCCAATTCCCATCCACCACAACAATCGGCCCAACCAAGACCTCACCGTCTATAGGAAGTTTGAAAATGACCTCCACATCTTCTAGGGTGATTGACATCTCACCATGTGGAAGATGGAACGTATGAGTCTTTGGCTGCCATCGCTCAACTAAGGCCGATATTAGGCAATGACCTATCTCTTTGGAAGGGGCCCTAAACAATCCTTCTAGCCCCACCAACTTAATAATGTCAATCACCTGATTATCTTGCATCGTTATGTTTGACATCTCCTTAGCATGACCACAGCACGTAAGTGGGCCAAGGTCCTGCAAAATCGATAAAAATTATAGCGGTTGTTAGAACTAGATATACAACTTTGAAAAAACTTGCTAAAAGTCAAAGACAACGTAAAAATTAAAGCGGTTGTTAGAACTAGATATTTCACCTCGCCATTCCAAATGTCCTTTGATCGATGATTTCGTTGTCGCGTCAACAATGAAGGATCTTCTGAACTAGGGCGCACGATCTCTGGCTCCTCATCCATCCGAAGCTCCATACTGCAAAGAGTGCTACTGTGAGATCATACATAGTGGCAGACGTACATTATGATCATCGCAAATTAAGCATTACCACAACACACAATGATTTCCCATGAAGATATAAAAAATAGTTCACTGCATAAAAGATTTGAAATATTACAGCTGAACCACCTCTGATGCTCTAAATGAAATGATTTAATATTTGCATAAAAATTAAGAAATGTCTCCTCAAAGTATAAAATGCAGTATTATAAAAAACGTGTGACATCAATGGCAAGAAGAGGAACTACAAATGTGCAGAGATTTATGATTTTTATTTTGGATAAATGGGGATGTGGTTTTAAAAAAATAGATAAAATCAATCTATAAGTTAAAGAAAACCAAAACAAGAAGAACAAATTATTATTTTCTCAAAATATTTTTATAGATAAACGTAAATATACATGTTTAAAACTTGAGCCTTTGCCCACCTGTGCTTAACTCCGTTTGGTCCCCATTACTCACTTCACCCTTAGACATTAGGAAAACACCTTTTTATACAAATTTATAACAAAACATGGACCAAAAGTGAAGCCCCTTAGAAAACTCCTCATAAGACCTAGAAACTTCAAAATCCCCTCTTTGAATCTAATCTAGAAATCATGTTACATTTTCAGTCCATCACATTAAATCAATTAAGAACAATAATGAATGGGTCGAAGCAGCTGAGCCAATATTTGGCAAAATCGATAGCAATATTGGTGTTTGGAAGCAATGACTACCTTAACAACTACCTCTTGCCATCCCTGTATTCTTCCAGCTACACCTATAGCCCCTAGATTATGCAAACCTTCTACCCAATCGTGATACTCGCCATATTTTGGTATATTTCACAATTTTATTTTCTCCATCTTTTTTCTCTTTTATAAATTCATTGAATCATTTAGAATATATATGGGTCTTTATAAACACAATAATAATTTAGAGACTTTAACCTTTGTGTGGGATTAGTGAACAATTTATATGAAATCCCAATCTTTAAGGAAGAGATCGACGATCCCAAGTTCTTTTACTCGAAATGGTTTACTGCATGCATTGTAGGCACTGTACAGTATGGGATTAAGGAAGTTCTTATTAACAGGAGTGGGACTGCTTGGTTGCATCCCATACCATAGAGCTAGTGGTCAAGCCCAGCCAGGAAGGTGTACTGTGGATTATGTGAATCAGATTCTTAGTACCTTCAATGTGTAGCAGCAGTTTTATGGAATGAAATAAACTAATTGTGCTGATGTATCTTCATAGACCAAGAACTACAATACTTTTAAATCAAGCAAATCCCAAAGAGTTAAACAGAATCTTCTGTGTCGGATAGTAAGAACAAATCTATATGCTAAAAGCTGAGTACAGAACAAGGAAAACCCATGAAAGTAATGTCACTTTGAACCCAAGAAATTGTTGCAAACAACTTCAACTGTAAAAAAATCACACCAAAATAAGGTATCAAAACTCAAAAGCCTCAATTTTTTTAAAAATATTTTTGTAATTATAACCCAAGAACAAAAATAAGAGCACAAACAAAAGCACAAATTTCTCTAATTTTGAGCCCAATGAAGAAATTTGCATCATTTCTACACAAACTATAAGTAAAGACATATTACACTGCTCCAAAGAGTTCTGCAACATTTGCAACCACCCCATAACAAAGATTTTACTAGCATAAATCCCAGCAAGTAAACACATATCAAGCATTATTACCCAAAAACCAACAAAAAAGAGAGACAAAAACAGAGATAAAAACAGAACATGACAGCAACCCAAATCATACAACAAGTAACAAAACAAATCCGTCTAACTTAAATCTTACACTAACAAGAAAAACTAAAGCACTAACAAGGGAAATTATCAAACACAAACACTTGGGCTAAACCCAGATGGAATAATTATTTAAAAATCTCAAATTTTTATAAGAAAAACATACCTTCAAACTTGAAAAAATCTGAACTTCCGTTGGTAGGGACAAAAGGGATTTTCAAGGTATGGGTGAGGGTGAAGCCGATTGTGAGGAAAAGGGATTTTCAAGGTATGAGATTTTCAAGTTTGAAGTCGAGGAAAAGGGATTTTCAAGTCTGAAGCCGATTGTGAGGAAAAAGAGAGCGTTTGAGGGTAAGGGTGATTTTTGTTGCATGCCGAGGGGTTGAGAGACTGAGAGAGTGTTTGAGAGACAGAGTGAGAGAGTGTTTGAATTGAGAGAGAGTGTTTGAAAGTGTTAGATTGATATATTGTGCAGATTTCAAGTCTTATAAACTCAAAATCTACCTGGCTAAATTTCGTCCAACTAGAAAATTTGTCCACATAAGTGTATTGACAAACCGGGCAAAACGAGTTTTAAAAACTCGAGTTCTAATTGGATCTTGAGTTTTAGAAACTCGAGGCTAGTTTCATATATTCTTTCAAAACTGGGCAACTAATGAAATTATTACCATAGTAAGAGCATCCACATCAATCCGTGGATAATCTTGCAAAATACAAAAACAGCTCTTTTTACACATTCTGACCCAGAAATGCTCCACATCAGTGCTTCTAAAATTGTGTAAAAATGTGTATATCTCTACACAAGCTACAGTAACCGTGTAAATATACATGGTTACTGTAGCTCGTCCATTTATTATTTTATTAATTTCCCGTTTGCTCCCTTTTTCTCTCTTCTTTGTGCTCAACAAACTCAATAACTTCCCCTCTCCTCATCTTCTTCTTTTTCCTCAGATGCACACAAACACACCCACACACAAACACATCTACACAGAGATACACTTGCTCAAAAAAAAAAAAAAAAAAAAAAAAAAAAGATACACAAACACACCCACACACAAACAAACCCAAACAGACAAACAACAAAGAGACAAATCGATGCTTATCGGAACAATTGGTGCTTGACTGGAACGATCAGAGCTCGTGGGTCTCGCTTGATCGAAGCTCGTGGGTATGGGTCTTGCCTGATCGGAGCTAGGGAGATCAATGCTTATGGATCAGAGCTGTGGATCGGTGCAGCTGTGGATCGGAGCTATGGATCGGTTCTGTGGATCGGTGCTTATAACCGAGATGATGTGGATCGGTGCTTGCGACCGAGAGGGAGAGAGATGGGTATAGAGAGATAGACCGAGAGGGAGAGAGTGGGTATAGAGAGATAGAAGAGAGAGAGCAATAAATCAGAAAAAATGGGTAGAGAGAGAGCGCGCGTATAAAAATGGGTTAGTTGAGAGAAATAATAAAATAATTAAGAAAATTGATTATCTATATATATATATATATAAAACCGAAGTCTCTGCTGGCACCACAATTTTTCACGTCAGTACAATATTTAAAAAATAAAAAATAAAAAAAAAATAAAAACATTATAACACCTCAAAACCCTAACAACCTTACCCTTTTCTCAAGTTAAGAAATAAAACCCTAGCAACCTTACCTCTCTCTCAAGTTAAGAAATATAAAGCCATAGTTTCTGCAAACTCTCTCTCTCCAAACGTAAATATCAAATTCAACCCCTTTAATTTCTCTTTATATTTTTTAGGCTTCTATAGAGTTATAGTGAGTTATGCTGATTTTGTTTTTTGTGTATATGTGTATAAATGGTCATAATACTCCAGTATTCCAAGAGAAGTTTGTGTTTTCGTTAATTGAAGGCCTTAGAGAGATAAGTGTTGCACTTTGGAAAAGCAATACAAAAGACGATTTCATTGACAGCGGAAAGTAATTACTTTGTCTCATATTTTTGTTTTTTGAATTGATTTTGTATGCTTTTTAGACCATTTTGGATCAATTTTGTTAATTGGGTGTTTTTTTTTTTTTTTTGATAGGGTCCAATTGGGGAAGGTTCTTTCAAAGGGTTACGATGATCGCACTTGGTGTCTGTATACTAATAGTGGGGGGTAAGTACTATAAATTACTAACTCTTTTAAGTGTATTAGTTAGAATTATTTTCAAATGATTGTACCAATAAAAGTGAATGTATATAAATTTTGTTTAACTATCCCGTGCATCGTAGTTTAAATAAAAGAGATGATAGAATAGATGAACTGATGTGGGTATTTTATAAAGATGATAGTATAAAATAAAAAAAGTAAGTTTAAAAAAAAAAAAAAAAAAATAGGGGGAATCTTTTAGAAGAGCTGACGTGAATACTCAGTTATTTGGAAAGGGCGTTCAGCTAATGTTTCTTGGAGGAAAGAAGGGTAAAAAAGGAATTAGGCATTCGAGTAGAAGAGGGCATATTTATCCCCTAACTTCGCCTGTCAAACCGAGAGAGCTCTCTTTCTCTTGCCTGCGTACTGCCGCGGCGGCTTTTGCTTCTACTCGTTTCATATTCTGCCTTGCATATTTTATTACCAAAACAAAGGTACTCTTTTTTTTTTTTTTTTTTTTAATGTTGTCTCTGTATTAGGTTTTCTGTCCTAGTTTGATTCTTTTATTGACATTTCTTTGTTTTGCCTCTTCAGTTCACTGTGTTAAGTATTTTCGTTTTATGCAGAAATTTTAGCCCATTTTGCTATTTCTCTTTTTCTTTCCAGTAAATAAGAAAAAAGAAAGGCTCTTGAAATTTTCTCAGCAGCCTAACAGGGTACAGTATCTGCAAAGTGCTAGGGTTTTGGTTAATTTTCTTTTTCTTTAATCTATTGGGTTGAAAAGAAGCTTCTTTTATTTGAAAACCCTTATCCCCCAATTACTTTCATTCACAATTTTGTTGGACTTGGATTCAGATTTGGGACCCAAAAGCATTATATGAATAAGGGTTGTCATTGATTCAGTGTTTTTCCCTGCTCAGATGGACAGGGAGAGGCTCATGAAAATGGCTGGTGCCGTTCGTACTGGTGGAAAAGGAAGCATGAGAAGGTGTGACATTCTTTCTAGAATATGTATACTTTCATTTTGTAGCTTAATCAACTAAACATAAAAGTTTATTTTTCACTAGAAAGAACTGATCATTTTGTAAAAACAAATAGAATGATAGGTGGACCACAACATTGTTCAGTAATAGGAACCATTTTTTTATTCTTTACTTTTTATTTGAATCAATACCAGCTATTTGTTATGGGAGAAGGAAGTGTTATTTGAGTCAGACAAATGTGGGATATGATTATATATGATTTAAACGTTAACTTTGTCTGGAATGAAAATTATTCTATAAATTTTTTTAGTTATAAACCAGTAGGATTTAATTCGATAAACATTTGGAAGAGATTCTCCAAGCTTCATTCTTCTGATTCAAAATTTGATATCAGAAAGATTAAATCATGTGTACTTTTAATTTTCACAAAAACTACATAGTGTATTTGTTTGTTGCTTTTGTTTAATGTGTCAAAGTTTATTTGAGTTTGACACGTAACTGTCTTGTGTGCTTTTGTGCTCAGAAAAAAGAAGGCTATTCACAGAGCAACGACCACTGATGATAAAAGGCTTCAGAGTACGTTGAAGAGGATTGGTGTGAACACTATCCCAGCTATTGAAGAAGTTAACATTTTCAAGGATGATGCAGTCATCCAGTTTCTTAATCCCAAAGGTTAACCTCCTAACCTAAATATGCCTTTGGGATTGTGTAGCCTAAGCTTTTTATCCCAATAATGTTTTTGAAATTGATTTCCTATTTGGCAACCAATGACTAATAAATTTTTTTTATCTTGTATCCCAGTTCAAGCTTCTATTGCTGCCAACACTTGGGTTGTTAGTGGTTCTCCTCAAACGAAAAGTATTTTCTCATTCTCTTCTTCTACCATTTAAATTTGCTAGAATGCTTGTCTGCATTTATTTTTTGGTGGCTTTTTTTCTGTATTTTTATGTCTTTCAAGATGTGGTCTACATTAGTTGCTGAAATAGTAGGTGGCCCATTTAAATGTTGATATATTGCTGAGGGTCTTCTAACTTTATGCTTAGCATTCCCAGATTTTCATTCATGTCATATAATAAGCTTTAAATCAGATCTTTTAAAGGGGCATTGAATTTTTGCCACGGATTTTTTGCTGCATCACATCTATTTCTTTAATAATTTTCAGCGGAAAAGAACTAAGACTTGAACTTGTTTTTCAGAATTGCAAGATATTCTCCCAGGGATCATCAACCAACTAGGTATGATGCCATTATATTTATTTTCCTTACATTTAAATCATAATTTTTTGGTTCTAATAGTTCCATATTAGCATTTGTCAGCTTCCTGAAATTTGGGACCACAGTACAAACAAATTGCTTCTTTGGCTTGCTAACCTGAGGCCTTTTGTCTTTCTAGTTAACTGACATTAAATGTTTCTTAAATGTGCCTTGAATATCTAATTGATTTGTACATAGTAGACTAGTCAATCCAATTTTTCCCTTTTTCTTGGATTAGTAAGTTATGCATGCACCCATTGCCTGTCGTCGAAGTTTTGACATGATAATTTGGTAATTATATGCTAGTTGCAATAAAGAAAATTATGAAACCAGAGCATTGACATCCACTACAAGAAGGAACAATTGCAATAGAGAAAAGCATGAAAAGCCAGGTTTTCCACTACAGGAACTTTATTGTCTGTTATCCATTTCCAGTGAAATCAAAATCCCCAAGATTCAATTTCCTAGTCTTCTTTCTGAATTTAAAAAATCAAAGATGGTGAATCCAAATGATAAAATCTTCAGCTTTTGACTCTCAATTCTTAAACAATGAGATTTTATGTTTTTCATTGCAAAATCCTACAAGAAGTTGCTGGAGGATGTGTTCAAATGTTGGCAATGGCTTGGTTTCATGTGGGTTTGAGTCAGGTTTTAATCCCGGCTTCTGAAAAAAACTACTCAAATCTGGATTTCACCTTTTTATGAAAGAGTTAGGTTTATTCTGTAGAATTATAGCCCCCTTTAAATTTGGTCCATTTCTGATCTCCTTGTTTGAATGCTACATCAAATGCAAATCTTAAGGCTGTACAATGGAAAATATTTAAGTGATGTCTTTTTTTCCCTACTTGACTCTGATCAAATGACTTTATTTTTATTTGACTCATTATCCTGAGCTAGCAGATTACTTTCTTCTTTTTATGTTTGTCTAGCCCCCCTGAGAAACACACACTTGCACGTGCGCAACATGCATTTGAAAAAGGGAAAGAAATGCCCTCGCCCTAATGAATGAGAGAGAGAGGAAATGAAATATACATCTGGTTGGCCTAATTATTGATTTGCATTTTTCCTTGGGCGAAATATTTTATATATACCTTTGATTGTGAATTATCTTAACATACAAAGTTTTTATTTGCCAAGAAAATGACCCTTGGAAAGTTTATATCATATTCATGTTGTTGGAGTTTTTAAATGGGAAATGTCTCTTTTATTCAATAATCTATGCTTATGTGATTCAAATGAAGAGTATTAACAGCTTAAGTGAGAGTAATATAAAATAAATATTCCAGTGCTGATCTTTGATTGATTGACAATGTTAAAGAGGCTATTTTAACCCAAGGAGTTATATTAATTTTATTAGATTATATGGCTGCAGGACATTATTTAGCTGGAAATTACTCTTTTCTAGTAGTCTTGACAAAAACTAATTCTATGGACTTTCTGGAAAAGAATTTATTATGTTTTGTTATCTCAATCCAGTTGACTAACCTACACTGACATATATGGGTTTCAATTTTTAGGGCCAGATAACTTGGACAACCTAAGGAAGCTTGCGGAGCAGTTTCAGAAGCAGCAACCACCTGCTGGTGCACAAGCAACACAAGAAGAAGACGATGATGAAGTCCCAGAGCTTGTTGCTGGTGAAACATTTGAAACTGCTGCAGAAGATGGTCATACTCATACTTCTTAGACTGGTTGTATGAATGGTTTCCTATATCAATTTTAATACTTTGCTGGGCATTTCTTTCCCTTTATGGCCTTCTGCTCTTGTGATAGTCACTTTTCTTGATATGTGTTGTTGAATCTAGTGAAAGAATTGTAGCTTGTATGAGACCTATTATATCATTTGAATGGCAGTTTTATCGAGTCATGCGGCCCTTCCATACACTGCATTATTGCTCTTTCTGTTTCTTTTATTGTATACATTGATGGGCGAGTATCATCAGAGATTATACCAACCCGCCAACCTTTTTTTACCATATTGATTCTTTTTGAAGACATGGCTTCGGAAGTTTTAATGTATAACACTAAATTGTGTTGGAAAGTATCACAATTGCGCCTGTATGGACTTCGCATGACACTATATAAGAGCATTCTCATCAAGAATGCTATAAAATATAGCATTTAACATTTCAAAAAGTTTCTTATTCATTTTAACAACCTACTTTATAATACACTTAACATCAAAGGTTTTATTATCTTACCACTTCATTTAAAATTTTTTTTTTTATTCTTTATTCATTTAAATCAACAATTACATTCATTGTGATATGAAGTAGTCAACAAGCATGAGAAAAATCGTAGTAGTGAAACACCATAAAACTAACTAGTTCTTTTGGCTGGAAAAATCGTGGAATTTTGCATATATCCAGCTGCAAAAACACAAGCATGGGAACAGAAAAGTTTTGGTCCCATTGTGAGGACTGTGGAAGGTAGTCTTGTGTGGATGGAAATCAAATCTAGGAATGTTGTCCTAGAAATGGAGAATTAGAATGGCTTGATAATCAATCGTTCAGTCCTTGTGTATCATTTATAAACACAAACCCATCACTCCGTGCAAGGTCACAATCTTGTGATTGATAAGCTCATAAGAGCATTTGCAGCAGTGGAGCTATAATGCTATAATGCTAAAATTTAGCTCCTCAAACCCAAAAACCTTGCTGCAGCAGTGGAGCTAAATCTAAAAAATTTAGCTCCATTGCTACAGTGCACATCTATAAATAGATGTGCACTGTTTATAACATCTAAAAGAAAAAATATTATTTTATTAAATTTCTCTCTCCTCTTTTATTAAAAAATTATTTTTTCCTTTTTCTTTTTCTTTCTCTCTCTCCGGTGTCTCTTCTTTCTTCCTCTTTCTTCCTCTTCCAGTCCTCCATTTTAATCAAACCGACCTCAGTCCGTTGCTCCAAAGCCCAACGCCGACCACTCCTCACTGCCCAGCGCCGATCGCCGATCGAAGTTCATCCCAGCGCCGACCACTCCTCGCTGCCCAGCGCCGATCGCCGATCGAAGCCCAGCCCAACGTCGACCACTCCTCAACATCGATCGCTGATCGAAGCCCAGCCCAGCGCTGACCACTCCTCGCTGCCCAACGCCGATCGCTGATCAAAGCCCAACCCAGCGCCGACCACTCCTCACTGCCCAGCGCCGACCACTCCTCACTGCCCAGCGCCGACCGAGCTCCACCCTCTCTTTGCAAGGCCCAGCGCCGATGTGGGTTTGTGTTTATGTTTTCTGATCTGTTGTGGGTGTGTTTGTGTTTGTGGCAGTGGGCTTGTGCTCGTTAAGGTTTTTTTTTTTTTTTTTTTTTTAATGCTGTGGACTGCCGGTAGTGGTGGTGGTGGTGGTGGTGGTGGTTGTCTGTGGTTGATGGTAGAGGTGGTTGAGGTTGGTGGTGTAATATTTTTTTGGTAGTAGAATATATTATTTTATTGTAGTAGTTATAATATTTTATTGTGATATTTATATAATTTTATTATGCTGAAAGCTAAAATAGATCCACTGCTGTAGTATGTGTGTAGGTAAAATAGATAAAGTAACTTTTGGTGGAGCTAAATTTTTAGCAATTTAGCTCCACTGCTGTGGATGCTCTAACCTTGTGAGGAGTTGTATCCTTTCTAACAATTGCAAACATCGACAAAGTTTGTACCACTAGCACTTGTCATAGGTCACACCTATCTAGCCAGGCAATACACCTTCATAGAGAATGCATTGAGTGAAGGACCACAATTGTTATGGTACTTGTAGTGCCAAATATACATTATATATATATAATGTCCTCATTGGGAAATTTAGGCAGACAGTTCTCTAAGCCTTCTTCACCCCCCCCCCCCCCCCCCAAAAAAAAATTTTCTAAACCAACTCCTCCTCCAAAAAACTCATCCCAACCAGATAGTGACAACCTTCCAACCCTCCCCTTAAATCTGAGAATAGCTCCAGCTCTGATAATCAAGACCCTTTTGATCCTTGGCTTATTGTGTCTAGGAAAAAGTCTAAGGCTAGAAAAAGCTCCCAAACTATCAAAAACACTGGTCAACCACCTGGCTTCTCTGATAAGAGTCCCACCCAAGAAAAGATCCTATTAATCCAAAGTTAAACAGTGGCTGTGGTAAACGTAAGTTAGTTTACCCTGCTTACCACAACCTAACCCTCCCTCTTCGGCTTTAAAATCCATTTAAGCCCACTAAACCACCAAAGTCCACCCTAGCAAAAGGCTATAGACTTGATCCAAGACTCTCACCTTCTGTCCTTAAACCCTCTCCTACCAGTCATTCAAATTCGCCACCCCCCCCCAACCTCCCTCCATCTTTCTCATTCAAAGCTAAAGGAAACCTTTCTCTCTCTTCTAACTTTCCCTTAGCCTCATCATCTTCTCACCATGTCATGGGTAATTTGGCACAAGAACAAAGCCGTGATTCTAGGAGAGGAGATGATATACACAATAAGGAAGAATCCCCTTACCATATTTAGGGAAACAGACAAGGAGCTTCAGAAAGCATGGAATTTCATCTTTCTAGTGACGAAAAAGAGTATTAGGGGCGACAACCTTCCTCTCTCAAACCCAGCTTGACACCACACTCCGAACCCATGGTGGAGGTTTCCCCTCGATTACCTTCTCCTACTTCCCCTGGACAGGAGCCATTGAGCAGCTTAAGCAATCCTTTGCCTCAAAACCTCTTAGAAATATTGCTGGATTAGCTGGAATTACAATTGGTCCCAGTCTAAATCCAATCCTAGAAGAATCTTCTAGAGCATGCAATAACTCTTGCCCAAGGGATATCAATGACCCACAAGGATTTTTTCCCAAACCTATGAGTCCTTTATCCCTCTTATCTATCCAAAAATGAATATTCTTGTTTGAAACTGTAGAAGGGCAATGAAGCCTTCCTTTAGAAATATGATTTGTGACTTGACATCTTTTCATTCTCTTGGAATTGTGGTGATCACTGAAACTCGCATTTTGGGCAATAGAGCTGGAGACATTCTTCGTCATCTTTCTTTTGATGACATTCATACCACTAATGACATTGGTTATGCTAGTGGTATCTAGCTTTGTTGGCGTAAAGACATAGTTGATCTGGAAGTCCTCTCAGCCACAAAGTAGGAAATTCAAGCCATTGTTAAGTTACATAATTTAAATTTTTCTTGGTTGCTTTCCTCCATTTATGCTAGTCCTAAGTTTGAAGAAATGAAAGCTCTTTGGGAAAATCTCTACACAGTCTCTAGCCTTCACTCCTTACTATGGTCAATAGTTGGTGACTTCAATTGTGTGCTCACAAACTCAGAAAAATCTGAGGAAAACCATGTTGATTTAAGAAGAACCACAGCCTAAAGTGATTGTGTGAAATCCTGCAACATGATAGATTAGGGTTTCTTAGGTCCTAAGTTCACTTGGACTAATTGTAACGGTATTTCAGGCCTCATTCAGTTGAGAATTTGATTGTCGTTAGGCTAATCCAAGATAGTGCCTTGCCTTCCTAAAGGCCCATGTTACTCATCTCCCCAGGGTTAGTTCAGATCATTGCCCTCTCCTCTTCAGCTTGGACAGCTCTATGTCAATCAAACTTGAGAGGCCTTTTCGCTTTGAAAAAATGTGGCTTCATCACCTTGGTTTTCCTACAGTTGTAGAGAAAGCTTCGGCTCCCCCCAATAATCTCGACCAAGGCATTATCTCCTTCAATGCTCTGGCGACCACCTAGAATAAATAAACTTCTGGCAACCGTTTTTCCTGGAAAAGAAATGTCCTTACAATATTACATTGCCTCCAAAAAGCTTTAGCTACTGGGCATTCGTCTTTTCTTATCTCCTTTGTGCAAGAGCTATCCTTGGAATATGTTACTATTCTTAACCAAGAGGAAGATTTTTGGTCCCTAAAATCCCGGCTAAACTAGCAAATTCATGGAAACAGAAACACAGCCTCTTTTCATGTTAAGACGATTACAAGAAGGGAGCAAAACAAAATTTTTTGCTTGCAAAACCATCTTAGGGAATGGTTAAACTCAGAGCAGCAAATTATGGACCTTATCCTTAACGGATTCAAGGACTTATACCAATCCCAACACCTCGCCTCCATCTCCCACTCTAAATTTGATGTTGATTGGGCAAAATCTCCTTCTAGTGAGGATTCCTCCTTTCTTTGGTATGAAGTTATGCCCCAAGAAATCCACTCTACTCTCTTCTCCTTCAAGCCTTATAAAGCCCCCGAAGAGGATGGTTTACATGTAGGCTTTTGATAGATTGGAATGGAGCTTCATTAGAATGGTTCTCATTTACTTCAGCTTCCCCTCAAAGCTCATCTCCTTGATTATGAGCTGTGTTTCCTCCACTTTTGTCTCCATCCTTTTTAATGGTGAGAAACTTGCCCCTTTCAAGTTTTTCCACGGCCTTAGACAAGGGGACCCCTTTTTCCCCTTATTTGTTTATTCTCTGCCTTGAATATTTGGGTTTGCTCATTCAAGGTCAGTTGTCTTTTGGCTTTTGGAAACCAATCAAAGCCTCTCAATTGGGACTTGCCTTCTTTCATCTCTTCTTTGTCGATGATCTCACTCTATTTGCTCATGCCACCCTTTCCAATGCTGATGTTATTAATGAAGTATTTACTAAGTTTTGTCACATCTAGGGACAAAAAGTTATTAAAGGGAAGTCACTCATTCTATTCTCTAAAAATACCCGAGTCATGTCAATTTGCTGTCTACTCTAATCTTGATATGCTTGAAACCAAGAAGTTCGACAAATATTTGGGATTTCCTCTTAAATTCTCTGATCGTAGTTAGAGAGATTTTGACTTCATTCTTCGCAAAGTCCAAGACAAGTTGGCTAGCTGGCAAGCTAACCTACTGTCCCTTGCAAGTAAAAGGGTCCTTATTCAATTAACGTCAAGCCCTATTCCTGATTATGTTGTGCAAAGAGCCTTCATTCCAAGCAGAATATGTAAAGAGATTGATTGTACTAATTGAAACTTCCTCTGGGGTTCTGCAGCTAAGAAAAGGAAGCTTCATTTAGTGAGTTGGGATAAGGTAACTCTTCCAAGAAATATTGGAGTTCTTGGTCTTTATTTTACTAACTTCTTGCCAAGCTAAATAGGAGAATCATTGCAAAACCCGATTCTCTTTGGGTTTGTGTTCTAAAGGCCAAATATCTCACCTCTCATAACTCCTATTCTCATTGGTCTTTTAGGAGACCAGGATCAAGAACTTGGGCTACTTGTAAAATGGCTAAGCCTATTCTTGACTTTGACCTTAGAAAAGGGGTGAATTCTGGCAGTAACACCCTTTTTTGGCATCACAAATGGACATCTCTAGGCACCATTATTTCTTATATCTCTAGATCTCTTAACATCAATGAAGACTCTTCTCTTGTTAATCAAGTTCTAGATGAGAATAAGAAATGGGATTGGAGCTCCCTCTCTTTTGACTTACGTAGATCCATTACTGACAACCTTCAAGCCACCCCTCTCAATCTTTCATCTTATTGTGATGACTCTTAGGCTTGGGGTCCTTCCAAGGATGGAAACTTTACTCTCAAAGCTGCCTACCGCTTGGCAAAAGGATTATGCCCACAAAATCCACCATCATTTTATGCTAACTGGGTTTAGAAAGCTAAGACTACTTAGAGAATCCAATTTTTTCTTTGGCTCTGCTCCTCAACAATATCCCTGTGCGAGATATCTTGAGTTCTAGAGGTTTAAACATTAATGGCTCTTACTCCATTTGCTGTCTCCATGATGAGTCCATCATCTATCTCCTTCGAGATTGCCATTACTCAGCTTCCTTTCAGGAAGAGCTCAGTATTCCTCACAATCTCAAATCTACCTTGCTCTTGCTTATTCATAACTGGCTCCATATAAATGCTACCTCCAACCTTTCCTCCCTCCACCATAATATTCCTTGGTGCACCTTATTTCTCTTCAACCTTTGAGATCTCTAGCTCAACCAAAATTTGGCTACATTCCAAGCAAAACCTCCTAACTCCAATATGTCCAAGGATTGTGTTCTTAAGATTGTTGAATTTCAATATCTAATCTCAGGCAAATCCCCCCTTCGCTCCTGTTGTACATACTACATTTGTTGGGAAAAACCTTCCTTGAGTTGTAGTAAGTTGAATACAAATGATTCGGTCTCTCCCAACTCCGCCTATGCTGCAGGTGGTGGGCTCATTCGTAATTCCAATGGAAATTGGGTTCGAGCCTTTTCTCATGCAATTGGGACTTTTCCATCCTTCTGGCAGAGCTCTGGGTTTTAAGAGATGGGCTACTTATGACAAAATCTCTTAGGATTGAAAAGCTCATTGTCAATGTGGATGCAGCAGATATAATATCACTTGTTTCTAATTCAAATTCTACAAATAGACTAACCTAGCCTCTTGTGGTTGACTGCATGGCCATTCTTCAAACTTTCCATTAGGTGAAAATCGGGCATTGCTTTAGAGAGGCTAATAGAGCAGTAGATTTTCTTGCTAAATATGGTTGTTCTCAAGTAGAACCTTTTATTATTTTTTCTCAGCCTCCTCTTGCTTAGAGGCTTTGCTTTTGGATTGTAATTTGGCTCCTATTCCTCAATCTATTCGAGCTCCCCCTTAACTTTATTTAACAGACTCTCTTATTTCCAAAAGGAAGAAGCACTCTACTAGGCTTATGGTGAGAACATTTTCTGGGGTAGTGTTTTTTTTTGTAACCTTTGGATAGTTTACTTGTCATGTGTCATTCATTAGTTTTAAAATGGGAGAGAACGAGGGACTTATAGACTGGAGGAGAGCCAGACCCCTAGTCCTTACAATGGCTTACGCAAAACATTATTTAAGCTAAAACATGCCTAACAAACTTTTTTTTTTAAATGATTCATATACGAATTAACAATTCATTAATTAAAATGGATTTTTAGATATAGAGATTATCCATAAAGTAGATAACATTGTAGCTTAGGCAAGTTAAATTTTTTTTTTTTTCTCCCTTGTAATCTCTCTCACTCTCTCTTGCACACACCAAACCTGCCATGCTCGAATTCACAAGATTTTGCATCCTCAAAATTCTAGGAGTTGTACACACAAGCTTTTTAATCTTAGTTAATTCATGGTGTAACGAATTGAAGGGTGAACCAACCACATCACTTAGGAATTAGAGTTTTTACATTTTCAACCTTGATCAAATTCTCAAGATCACAGAATATGAATCACTTTTTTAGTCAACCAAGTTCAAAATTCATCCATACCATTCAATGCAAAATTTTGTAAAAATACATGATTACTACAATAATAGTGTAGATTTATACTGGCACTATTTATTTTGCATTTAACTTTTTATTCTTTTTTATGTATTCTAATGATGAATGAAGAGGGTAAATATTGCTTATTGTATACAAAGAAAGATAAAAAAAATAAAAAAAAAATCATTAAAAATTAATATTTTAATGAAATTTAATATAAAATAGATAATCTAATGTGAGATGTTTTAAAAAGTGAGATGTATGACGGAAAAAATTGGTTCTTCTGACAAAATAAATTTTTTGCACAAGCTGATGTGAATGATCTAAGATCTTAGCCTTTTGGCTAAGATCAAGTGTGAAATAGCTCTAATCAATTAAAAAGCAATTGCTTACAAAGACAACCACTTCAGTAAACAATTTTGACCCCTTTTTTTAAGCCTTTCATTGTTCGGTTGGCCAACTTATTATTTGTTAATGTGAGACAAAAAAAGTGATTTTAAAAAATCGTCTCAGATGATAGTCTCTCTTGTTGTTTCAAAAAGTATACTTTAGTCCTTGTAAAAGGATAAATTTCAAAATTAATTAATTTTAATAAGGATTCAATATAAAATCCCTTATATACGCCCTCAAAAAAAACAATGATATATCATTTACAGATTCCCAAATGTCCTCTAACTTCAAATTCCCAACCACTTTCTTTTAAAATTTCTATTCATAATTAATTTCCAATATCAAATAACTGAATAAGTCTCCATGGGCTTCTTTCTAGGGAGAAGTTTCTTCACGTCCAGCAATATATGGGTATGAAAGAATTAAGCAAACTATCTACCGCATTAGAGACAAAGATTTCAATTAGTATGAATTTCTCAAGAGCTTGCTACCTTATTGGTAGTTGAGCTATGTCATCTTCATCGTCATCATCATGCCAAGAAAACTTGAGGTGCGTGTCAATTGCAAGCAGCATTAATCGGTGGTGGAGTTGAATCAATGGCTAGGTTTCAGTGGTTGTTGGGTTAGGATTGGTGTCGGGTCATTTTGATGTGGTCGTTTTGGTGATTTCTAGGTTAGGATTGGTAGTTGCTAGGTTGGGATTGGTGGTGGGTTTCGGTGGTTGTTGGGTTGGGATTGGTGGCAAGGATTCAGTGGTGGGTTGTTTCAGTGGTTGTTTTGTGTGGTGCAACAACGGTGGGTGGTGGGTTGGGATTTTGGTTGTAGGGGGTGGTGGTTGCTTGTAGGAGGAAGAAAGAGAGAGAGTAAATAAAGATGAAAGAAAGAGTAAATAAATAATAATAAAAGAATATTTAAATGAAGAGGTAAAAAAAAAAAGAAAAAAAAAAAAAAGAGTTTAGGATGTTGGTTGTATTGTAAAGTGATATGATATGATAGATAAGGTAACTTTTTAGATGGTAAAATAACAATTATTATGCAAACCCGGATGTGAATGCTCTTCAGAGGAAAAATCAAAACCATCCTATGCACCCAAAATTTTGTTTATAATGTCAATAGTGTGTGTGTATAATGTCAATAGTGGGGGAGGGGGATTTGAACCATATTCTCCTATTAAATAAGAGGAGATTATGCCATTAAATTCCAAGACTATTTACGTGTGGCCAATATGTGTGTGTATGTGTGTATATATATATATATATATATATATAAACAAATAAGAGTATCCGGACTTCTTTGAGCATTTAATAATTCCTTTAGGTGCATGTAGTCCCCCACAAAGATTATACCATTAAATTATAAGACTCTTGACGTGTGGCCAAACTTGAGTGGCTAAAAAATTGTACCCATTTAAAGTTCAACAAGCTACAAAAGAGTAATTTAAACTGAAGTTTAACAAACTACAAAATTGTAGGCAAATATGTCATTTTGATAGTATTCAATTTGATTCTTATTATTTTCAACTTGTAATCAATTTGGTCCATACCACCAAATCACAACTTTTCTTACACTTTCTTAGTAACCAAATACAAATCAAATTTACTAATCTCCAACTCTAATAGACAAATATATACTTAGCAACTAAAACAAACTTAGATTTGGACCCATAATGACTGTAAATTAAAAATAACATTTTTTTTTTTTTTGAGAAGGAGATTAAAAATAACATATGCAAACTTGACTACAGGTTAAAAATAAAAACAATTAAAAAAATTGATTACTACCAAAATGTAATCCCAAAATATATGGAATAATGGCATTTTGGCCAAAAATGAATTAGGTTAGGTCATAATTTTCTGACCTGACCCGACTCGACCTGAAAAATACATGACCCAAACCCAATTTTTTTTTTTACCCAAAACAAAAATGGGTTGACTCGTGAACCGACCCGTGTTTTTTGCGGGTCAACCCAACCCGAACCATTTTTTAAAACTTTTTTTTTGGTAAAAAAAATAATAAAATTAAGACAACATTGGTTTAATTGTTTGTTGCGAGCTTTAAGGAAACAACTGAAACATTTACATAACTGTATGTAAATTAATTGAAAGATGAATGATTAAGCATTCTGTAATGAGTAAAAAATTTTAGATATCAAATAGTAAAGTACATGCCAAGATAATCTTGTTACAGTAGAGTTAAAAACATAGATTTAAAATTATAGACATGTGTGAGAAATATTCATAAGTGTGAAAATAGTGAAACCAAATTATCAAATTAGCATAAATTATGAATGCTTAAACCTATTTTTTAACAATTTATGTCCAAACTAAACGGCTTTCAAAATAAATTATGATATTTCCTAGAGTGTGTGTTGCTTAATAATGATATGATATTCATAAAAGAAACCATATATAAATAAGTAAACAATCAAACTTTAATGTATATCTCAAATTGAAATAGAGTACCAACCACAATTGATAATAGATTATAAAATTAATTTTCAAGATTGTAAGTTTCTTATATGTTTTTATTCTTTATCAAATGAGTTATCCAATAAGTCATTTGTAATTTTATTTTATATTTTGTGATGTTGATATTGTGTAGAAATAAAATTTATGCATTTGTTTTACTTATCTTTGTATTATTTTGTTTTAGATAGCAATGTTAGGATTTGTATAATTTTAAAATTATTGGGTAAATATTAATATAACTGAGTTTATTATTGATATAAGTGGTGAATTCAAAGTAGTGTATTTTACATCAAATAATTTGTTACATGACTTTCTAAATGGCAAATACATGTTATTTTCTTTATTAAAAAAAAAAATATGTAAAAAATATGGGTCAACCCGACCCGACCCACAACCCAACCCGACCCGACCCGACCGTACCGTTTTGCCATGTCTAGGTCCTTACGTTTATTGGAGGGAGGGAGGGTAAAAAAGGAATTAGGCATTCAAGTAGAGGAGGGCATATTTATCCCCTATCTAAATCTTCGTCTCTCAAACCCGACAGAGCTCTCTTTCTCTTGCCTGTTTACTGCCGCCGGTTTCTGCTTCTACTCGTTTCATATTCTACCTTTCATATTTTATTACCAAAATAAAGGTACTTTTTTTTTTAATGTTGTTTCTGTATTAGGTTTTCTGTCTTAGTTTGATTCTTTTATTGACATTTCTTTGTTTTGCCCCTTCAGTTCACTGTGTTAAGTAGTTTCGTTTTATACAGAAATTTTAGCCCGTATTGCTATTTCTCTTTTTCTTTCCAGTATATAAGAAAAAAGAAAGGCTCTTGAAATTTTCTCAGCAGCCTAACAGGGTGCAGTATCTGCAAAGTGCTAGGGTTTTGGTTGATTTTCTTTTTCTTTAATTTATTGGGTTGAAAAGAAGCTTCTTTTATTTGAAACCCCTTATCCTACATTTACTTTCATTCACAATTCTGTTGGACTTAGGATTCATATTTGAGACCCAAAAACATTATATGAAAAAGGGTTGTCATTGATTCAGTGTTTTTCCCTGCTCAGATGGATAGGGAGAGGCTCATGAAAATGGCTGGGGCCGTTCGTACTGGTGGAAAAGGAAGCATGAGAAGGTGTGACGTTCTTTCTAGAATATGTATACTTTCATTTTGTAGCTTAATCAACTAAACATAAAAGTTTATTTTTCACTAGAAAGAGCTGCTCATTTTGTAAAAACAAATAGAATGATAGGTGGACTACAACATTAGTCAGTAATAGGAATCTTTTTTTTTTTTTTTTTTATTCTTTCCTTTTTATTTGATTCAATACCAGCTATTTGTTATGGGAGAAAGAAGTGTTATTTGAGTCAGAGCTCATTGGCACAAAAATGGGATATGATAACATATGATTTAAACATTAACTTTGTCTGGAATGAAAATCATTCTATAAATTTTTTTTAGATTATAAACCAGTAGGATTTAATTCGATAAACATTTGGAAGAGATTCTCCAAGCTTCATTCTTCTGGTTCAAAATTTGATATCAGAAAGATTAATCATGCATACTTTTAATTTTCACAAAAACTACGTAGTGTATTTGTTTGTTACTTTTGTTTAATGTGTCAAAGTTTATTTGAGTTTGATGCACAACTGCCTTGTGTGCTTTTGTACTCAGGAAAAAGAAGGCTATTCACAGAGCCACGACCACTGATGATAAAAGGCTTCAGAGTACATTGAAGAGGATTGGGGTGAACACTATCCCAGCTATTGAAGAAGTTAACATTTTCAAGGATGATGCAGTCATCCAGTTTCTTAATCCCAAAGGTTAACCTCCTAACCTAAATATGCTTATCCCACCAATGTTTTTATAATTGATTTCCTTTTTGGCAACCAATGACTAATATTTTTTTTTTTATCTTGTATCACAGTTCAAGCTTCCATTGCTGCCAACACTTGGGTTGTTAGTGGTTCTCCTCAAACTAAAAGTATTTCTCATTCTCTTCCTCAACCATTGATATTTTCTAGAATGCATGTCTGCCTTTTTTCGGTAGCTTTTTATGTATCTTTATTTCTTTCTAGATGTGGTCTACATGAGTTGCTGAAATAGTATGTGGCCCATTTAAATGTTGTAATATTGCTGAGGGTCTTCTAACTTTATGCTTAGCATTCCCAGATTTTCATTCATGTCATATAATAAGCCTTAAATCAGATCTTAAAGGGGCATTGCACTTTTGCCACTGACTTGTCACTGCTGCACATCTATTTCTTTAATAATCTTCAATGGATAAGAACTAAGACTTGAACTTGTGTTTCAGAATTGCAAGATATTCTCCCAGGGATCATCAACCAACTAGGTATGATGCAATTATGTTTATTTTTTTCACATTTAAATCATAATTTTTTTGTTCTAATAGTTCCATATTAGTATTTGTCAGCTACTTGTATTTTGAGACCCTAGTACAAGCAAATTGCTTCTTGTGCTTGCTAACCTAAGGCTTTTTGTCTTTACTAGTTAACTGATGTTAAATATTTCTTAAATGTGCCTTGAATATCTAATTGGTTTGTATATTGTAGACTAGTCAATCCAATTTTTCTATTATTTTTGGATTTGTAAGTGGGTTAGAGTTTGCTTGCTTAGATGAGTTTGAGAGGCTTTCTCTTGAGGGGAGTTTGAGAAGGAGGAGATTCTTGAGGCTCTTAGGGAGGCAGAGGGTGATCAGGTTCTTGGGCCTGATGAGTTTACTATGGCTTTCTTTCAAAAATGCGGGTTTACTGTGGCTTTCTTTCAAAAATGTTGGAGCGTGCTGGATGGTGATATTATAGATTTTTTTTTTTTTGGGTAGATTTTCATAGACAATGTGTCTTCTCTTAATGCCACTAATGTTTGATCCCTAAGAAGACCAATGCTATCAATATTAATGACTTCTGCCCACGTCTTGTGGGTAGCCTATATAAAACTTGGCTAAGGTGTTGGCACATAGACTTAGTAGTATTCTGGGTCTGCTCATTTCTAACTCTCAGAATTCCTTTGTTGGAGGGAGACAGATCCTTAATTCCGTTTTGATTGCCAATGAATGCTTGGATAGTAGAGTGAGGAGTGGTACTCCTGGTATGATTGTTATGTTGGATATTGAGAAGGCTTATGATCATGTGAATTGGAATGCCTTAATTTAGCTTATGGAGAGGATGGGTTTTGGGGAGAGGTGGGGGAGATGGATGAGTGCTTGTACTACTACAGTTAGGTTCTTTGTTCTTATCAATGGATCTCCAGAGGGTATTTTTAGTAGTTCACGTGGTCTCTGTCAAGGGGATCCCCTGTCACCACTCTTATTTCTCTTGGTAATGGAGGTGTTGAGTAGGTTGTTAAAGAGAACAGAGGAGGGCGGTTTTCTTTTGTGGTTTTCTAGTTGGGACCCAGATGCAAGGGGACTTGAATATTTCTCATCTCCTTTCTGCTAATGATACTATATTATTTTCTGATGCTTCTAGGGAACAATAATAATTATATGTTCGGAAGGTGTTGATCTTCTTTGAAGCTATCATGGGCTCAAAAGTTAATGTTGGCAAGAGTAAGATTGTTCTAGTAGGTGAGGTAGGGTAGGGAATCTGAATACCCTGGCTCATTTGCAATGTTATAGGGTGGGTAGCCTGCCTATGACTTATTTCTTGTGGCTCACTATAAGGATGCATCAATTTGGAATCCTATTATTATAAAAATGGAGAAGAGGCTTTCTGGAAACCTTTATATTTACTAAAAGGTGGCAAACTTACTCTGTAAAAAAGTACTCTTTCAAGTCTTCCTTCTTATTTTTTATCTTTGTTCACCATCCCTCAACCTATGACGACTAGATTAGAAAGGATTCAGGAATTTCCTGTGGGGGAATTCTGAGGAACTTTTAAATATCCGTTAGTTGCTTGGAAAAAGGTTTGCAAGCCAGTGGAAATTGGTGGTTTGGGGATCCAGAAGATTGGGTTGTTTAACCAAGCCTTGCTTGGAAATTGGTTATGGCGTTTTGGGAAAGAGAGTAACAGGTTATGGAGACAGGTTATAGTAACCAAATATGATGTGGCTAGAGGGGGTAGTGTACTAGAGGTGTGAGAGGGACTCATGGATGCGGGATGTCGAAGAACATTAGGGCTGGTGCAGAGAGCTTCTTTGTACAGTAGGGTATGATGCAGGGGAGGGTCAACGCATTCGGTTTTGGCATGATCCTTGTTATGGGCATACTCCTCTCAAGGAACTCTTCCCAAATATGTTTGCATGTTCTTTGTCTAAAGAAGAGTGGATTTCTAACTTGGTTATTTCTGCATCAGAAGGGGAAAGGAGTTGGAATTTACAATTCCATCGAGCTTTTCATGATTGGGAGTTGGGAGGGTGTATGTTCTCTTTTTGAGATTCTTTATTCGAATATGTTGAGGGGTGAGGGGAATGATAACCTGACTTGGAAGTTGACCCGGTCTGGTGTGTTTGATGTGCGCTCTTATTATTTGTTCTTGTATGGTTCTCTTACAGATGATTTTCCTTGGGAGAGTATCTAGTGTGTAAACATACCTAAAAGGGTATCTTTCTTTTTATGGGAAGCAGCATGGGATGGGATACTTACCATTGATAATCTTGTTAAGAGAGGCTGGTCCTTCGTTAATAGGTGTTGTTTGTGTCGTTGTGAAGGGGAATCTGTGGACCATCTTTTGCTACTCTATCATTTTGCTTATGCTTTATAGAGTGAAATTTTTTGGTGTTCGAGATTCAGTGGGTGATGCCAAAGTCAGTTGTTTCTCTCCTTTTTGCATGGAGGAATTAGTTCAAAAAGTATTGGTCAAATATTTGGATTATGGTTTCGGGGTGTCTAATGTGGTTAGTTTAGCAGGAACTATTTGAAGATAAAGAGAAATGTCAATAACTATTAAAATCTCCTCTTTGGTACTCTATTTCTGTGTCTCGAGTTTGGGGTTATACACAATGTATTTCCATTCATGCTTTTCTTCGTTCTATTAGCTTTACTCCTTGAGTTTATTGTATTCATTTCCAGTTCAGAGTGTCCATCATCGTGAACACTTTGAAATTTTTTATCAATAAAATCTCTGTTACCTATCAAAAAGAATTACTAAGTTACACATGCACCCAGTGCCTGTTGTGGAAGTTTTGACATATGATAATTGGTAAGTAGATGCTAATTGCAATAGAGAAAAATATGAAACCAGGGCATTGACATCCACTACAAAAAGGAACAATTACAATAGAGAAAAACATGAAAAACCAGGGCATCTACAGGAACTTTATTGTCTGTTATCCATTTCCAGTGAAGTCAAAATCCCCAAGATCCAATTGCATAGTCTTCTTTCTGAATTTTAAAAATCAAAGATGGTAAATCCAAATGATAAAATCTTCAGCTTTTGACTATTGATTTTTAAACAATGAGATTTTATGGTTTTCATTTCAAAATCCTGCAAGAAGTTGCTGGTGGATGTGTTCAAATGTTGGCAATGGCTCAGGTTCATGTGGGTTTGAGTCAGATTTTAATCCTGGCTTCAGAAAAAACTACTCAAATCTGGATTTAATCTTTTTATGCAAGATTTATGTATGTATTCTCTTAAGGCTAAATGCTGCTAGCTTGAGTTCTGAAGGTTTATTCTGTAGAATTATAGCCTCGTTTAAATTTGTTCCATTTCGACATGAAATGCAAATCTTAAGGCTATACAGCAGCAAATATTTAAGTTTAATGTTTTTTTTCCTACTTGACTCTGATCAAATGACTATTTTTATTTGACTCTTTTTCCCGAGCTAGCAGATTACTTTCTTCTTTGAATGTTTGTCTAGCCCCCCTGAGAAACACACACACTTTTGCACATGCAACATGCAACCCAAACCAGTAACATTTGAAAAAGGGAAAGAAATCCCCTTGCCCTAATGAATGAGAGAGAGAAGAAATGAAATATACATCTGCTTTGACTCTGAATTATCTTAACATACAATGTTTTTATGAGATAAGAAAATGACCCTTGAAAGTTCATGTGTGTACAGTGTTGCCCCCATTCCCCTCCCCCCCCCCCCCCCCTCAACTCCCAAATCTTGGCTTGAGAAGGTCCCAAACAATTCTGCCTGAAGACTCCATAGCTATCGAGCATAGTAGTTCAAATATTGCTTTGAGTGTCATTGATTGCCAGTACCTCTTCCATCTTTGTTGACCTCAGTAGCTCTACGTCTGCTGATGTCAAACAGCTCACACAGAAAATTATATAATATTCATGTTGTTGGAGTTTTTAAACTGCGAAATGTCTCTTTTATTCAATAATCTATGCATATGTGATTCAAATGATGAGTATTAACAGCTTAAGCAAGAGTAATATAAAATAAAAAAAAATACTCCAGTGCTGATCTTTTTGAATGATTGTGGGAAATGAGGCTATTTTAACCCAAGGAGTTATATTAATTTTATTAGATTATATGGCTGCAGGACATTATTTAGCTGGAAATTACTTTTTTTCTAGTAGTCTTGACAGAAACTAATTCTGTGGGCTTTCTGGAAATGAATTTGTTGTGTTTTGTTATCTCAATCCAATTGACTATCTTGCACTGACATATATGGGTTTCAATTTTTAGGGCCAGATAACTTGGACAACCTAAGGAAGCTGGCGGAGCAGTTTCAGAAGCAGCAACCACCTGCTGGTGCACAAGCAACGCAAGAAGAAGACGATGATGAAGTCCCGGAGCTTGTTGCTGGTGAAACCTTTGAAACTGCTGCAGAAGATAGTCATACTCATACTTCTTAGACTGGTTGTTTGAATGGTTTCCAATATCAATTTTAATACTTTGCTGGGCATTTCTTTCCCCTTATGGCCTTCAGCTCTTGTGATAGTCACTTTTCTTGATGTGTTGAATCCAGTGAAAGAATTGTAGCTTGATGAGACCTATTATATCGTTTGAATGGCAGTTTTTATTGAGTCATGCGGCCCTTCCATAAACTGCATTATTGCTAATTCCCTTTTATTGTATACATTGATGGCGAGGCTCATCCTTGGATTATACCAGCCCACCAACCTTATTTTTACCATATTGATGCTTTTTGAAGACATGGCTTAGGAAGTTCACTAAATTGTGTCGGAGAGTATCACAATTGCACTTGTACGGACACCATATAGGTGCACTAGTCCTCACGTTCACAATGGCTTACGCAAAACACTATTTGAGCTAAAACATGCCTAACAAATTTTTTTTTTAAATGATTCATATATGAATTAACAATTCATTAGTTAAAATGGATTTTGAGCTATAGAGATTATCCATAAGTAGATAACATTGTAGCTTAGGAAAGTTAATTTTGTATTCTTTTTTCTCCCTTGTAACCTCTCTCTCTCTCTCTCTCTCTCTCTCTCTCTCTCAAACACACGAAATCTACCATGCCTGAATTCACAAGATTTTGCATCCTCAGAATTCTTGGAGTTGTACACAAGCTTTTAAACTTAAGAAAATTCACGGTGTAACAAGTAGAAGGGTGAACCAACCACATCTCGTAGGAATTAGAGTTCTTGCAGTATAAGTGTTGATCAAATTCTCAAGATCAAAGAATATGAATTTTAAATTTGTCATTTGTCAAGGTAGCAAGCATCAATCCATTGTTAGTCTCAGTCTTGAGCTCATACTCACATTAGTGAATCAAACCGTCCATAGCCAAAAACATATAGAGCAAGGTTTTGTACCTTCAACAAAGATGCGAAGCTAGATGAGAACCCGATGTGTGAGGTTGCTGAAGAATAAATGGGAAAAAAATATTTTAATAAGAGTAGAGAAATGGAAGTGGGTTGTATGTGAGAGTGAATAGGCAAAATAGAAACTGTAGCTCTTTATGTTAGAATATGCCTAAAATTCCTATTAAAAGAAAAAAAAAAATGCCTAAAGCATTGCTAATGCAGCTCCACTACTTTATAGATTTTTCACACGCGCGCATACATTTTTTTTTTTTTGGTGAAAAAAAAAAATGGGTAGAGGGGGGCGACCAGTGTGGCTTCCCTACTTGGACGTAACCATAGTAGCACCCTACCCGCTCCCGGGCGAGACCCCATACTCCCGGTCTGTGAGAAACTCACTTATTATTATTTTGGACTGTTTGGGATGGAGATGGGATATAAGGAGCACCAACACAAAGCTAGTTGTTGAGGCTCGAACCCAAGTCCTGAGACTTGCCAGCTCGAACCAACACACACGCATACATATGAACTATAAACTAGACTGCATATGTAGTTATGTACAGTGTACACACAAAATATGCTTGCACCATTATCCATATGCACACACACAAATACATAGAGTAAGAGCATCTCCAAGAACCTTTTTATTTTCTCACTCAAATTTGAAAAATAAACCAACTTTTCTGTATTAATTATTCACTTTTTTAAAAAACACACCCTCCCAGAGCCTCTCTATCAATCCTTTACTTCATTCAAATTTTTTATTCTTATTATTCAGCATTCACCATACAATACTGCCTTGTTTTAGAGGCACCCTTGAAAGGCCTTAACAATTACAATTGCAATCGCTTCTCAAACCTCCATAGTTCCCTCCACCACCAAGGTCATGGGGTCCATATTGGGTCAAATCAGGATCTCTATCATTTGTTTTTTATTATTCTTTCACACGTTTGTTTTAGTTCTATGTTTTTTATTATTCCTTCACACTTTTGTTTTAGTTCTACGTGTGATAGAATTGTGTTTTCTGTCTTGATTGTGCATCTCCCTCTTGAGCCCAGTATGCTTTGAAGAGAAGACAACTGGATATTTTGTTTAGTTAGTTTAATCACTTTCAAAAATTTTTCAAGGTCTGAAGAGCCACCGTAAATATGGGGAAAAATAGTTTACAAAGCACACTCTAAGTAGATACACAAGACATCGTTCAGCGGAAAGTTAATACACTGCTCACCAAGATCAAACTTCCCCCAATCTCCCCCCACTCAAACCAAAAATAAAATCAAACATCAATTTCATATTTTCGGGCATCAAATTAAACAATGTCAAATATGCTTTTAAGGTTTTTTGAAAAATAAACAAATAAATAATTAGTTATAGCTGTTGTATCAAGGAACCTTTTTACTATTGTTTAAAAAAAAAAAAACTAAATGCAGTGTCTTATATGTATCCACATTTATATCCATAATAAAATGTAGTGTCTTATATGTAGAGTGTGGCGCCTCAAAATGATGGTATCCGCATTAACAAGGACAAACTAAATGCAGCAAACTTGAGTGTCAAATGCTACTTTCATGAAAGCAATACCACCAGCATGATTTTAGGACACAGGTTTCAAGGTGCTAGAAATTCAATAGTTCTAATTTTTTTATCTAGGTAGTGAGCTTATATTTTTCTCCATAAGAGTCAAACCCATTAATACTAGAGTCTTAGAAAAAAAAGGTTATACAACATACTTGCGAGCCAAACAAAGGCAAATAGGCAGGGTCACACACCAAAACTAGTATATCCAATATTTGGATTTATCAGCGAGTGAAACTAGAAACAATTTCTGGGAATATATGTAATATGCTTTTATATTAACCTCAACCTCAGTTCCCGAGCATGCCAAGAGATGGTAGCCCTGAGACAAGGTCTTGAGCTTCACCACTACTGCAATTCAGCCTTTGACCACCTTGTGGGCTGAAGGATTCAACTGCTTGCTCTCCCATTTTATGGACACCCTCGGGTGAAATTATCTTTATATACCAAACATTATTGACAAACGCCCTGCACATGGTCATTTATAGTAAGTGCACAGAAATAGGTCTTGCCAGCCTGTTCTGAGAACCCATGGCCATGGCAATCATTTTATTCTGTTCTATACTATTAAAAAGTACATTCATAGATAAACATATAAATAACCAAGAGGTGAAGGGAAATAAAATCTAAAAAAAATGTTGATAAACAAATATAATAAAGTGATTTCTTGAAATCCTTAAACCCAACTCTCTCAAAGAGGCATCAATAAAATTAAAGAAGCTCATCAGAATGCAATAACAAAGAAAGAATCTTCATCCAAGTTCTGAGTAGACGCAATGGCAATGTTTTTTTTTTGGAGGGGGGAATGTTAGTGGGAACGCCTTCGACTCTACAGAGCATCTGGACCCGTCACTAAACAAGTTTTACTTTGCCTTTTCAAGGAGATCATGGAGAAGGAGAACAGAGAAAAGAGGCTTCATTCACAATCTCAATGTTGTCACAAGAAACCCCAAATTTAACAAAAAACCATTTTCAAACCAATTAATAGATAAACCTTCAAAAGCATCTAATCAAAGGGCTATCCATTGTAAATACTCTAATCAAAGGGCTATCCATTTAAATACCTACTCCCATGGGTCGTCTCCAAGGAGAAGCACATCATTTTCCCTGTCAACACATCCAAGCTACTAGCCTAATATAAGAGGGTCTTCAAACTTTCCCTCAATTCCAAACATCTGCGCCAGCTCCTCTTGCAGCTCATATAGCTGCTGAACCGGGAGATGTCTAGTGAGTGCCCAACCGACCCTGATTTATAAACCTATACAAAAACAGTGCATCATCTAGTCAAGACTACTAAGCAAGCAATAGTAATAATAAATTGAAAGACCCAAATAGCTTGCAGCTCATACCTTGACAAAAGTCTGAGATGGGGTTGGTGGATCAACTTGCCCTGCACTGTTCAATAACTCAGAGGAGTCTTGCTCTGAACCGTACAGAGAATTCTGAAATCCAGTATCCCCTAATGGCATTGAGGACACATCAGCATCAACTGATGTAGCAAAAGTAGACATAGTGGCACGGAGTAGAAGTCCAGATGAATCAACATGAACAACAAAAGAAGTAGGATTCTGAGAAGCAGAGTTACAAATTTCTGGCTCTTCAGTAGCATCTTTCCCAGGATAAGGTGAGTGTGACATTGAGTTGGCAAAATCATCAACCTTTGAATGTGAATACTTTGGAGCCCATGATTGTTGGGGTAACTTCTCAGCTAGCATGGACTGACCAACTCTGGAGAAGTTCAAAATATTGCTACTCCCTTCAGGACAAAGTGAACTGACCATGTTTTGTCTAGGGCTAATGGATGCTGAGAACTTTGTACTTGGATCCATGAAGTCTGCCTTCACAAAGGATGAAGAAGGCACATTTGACTGCAGCCTCTGATGCAGCTGATCACTTCGAATATGAAGTGTATTCTGATAGGTATGTTGCTGTTGCCATGCCTGATCCTCTTGTTGGTTGTTAAGTGATTGCCATATAAGGTGCTGTGGCATGTTCTCTGATAAAACTTGGGTTTGTGCCTGCAGGATATTAAGAGGAATTGCTTCTTCTTCTTGTTGCTGTTGTTGCTGCTGCTGCTGCTGCAAGAGTGAAGTATGGCTCCCTGGCTGTTGAAGACCCTGTAAAGGCTGCTGAAATTGCATAACTTGATGTCTTAGGAGATCTGCACTTCCTAGGTTCTGCATGCCAGCAGCCAACATGGCTTGGTACCCGTACTGCTGATTAGGATAATTTCCAAGCAACATTGGGTCCATTCTCTGCCGCATCCAGGGATACAAACTAACACCTTGAAAATTAAGGGAGTGAAGACCATGCTCTCCAGTTCCCCCTTGAAAAAATCAATAAAAATTAATATTTAATGAAATATAATGTAAAATAGATAATCTAATGTGATGTGTTTTGAAAAGTGAGTATGTAAAAGAGAAAAAATAGGTTCTTATGCTAAAATAGACAAAATTTTGCATGAGGTGATGCAAATGATCTAAGATCTTATCCAAAAATAGCTCTAATCAATTAAAAAGCAACTACTTACAAAGACAACCACTTCAGTAAAGGATATTGACCCTTTTTTAAGCCTCTCATTATCCGTTTGGCCAACTTATTATTTGTTAATGTGAGACAAAAAAAAAGTGATTTTAACAAATTCTTTTAGACAATAGTCTCCCTTGTGTTTTCAAAAAGTATACTTTAGTCCTAGTAAGAGGATAAAATTCAAAATTAATTAATAATAATAAGGATTCAATGCCTGAATGTCCCAATCCCTTATATACGCCCTCCAATAAAACAATGACGTATCATCTACAGATTCCCAAATGTCCTCTAACTTCAAATTCACAACCCCTTTCTTTTAAAAAATTTGTTCATAAGTAATTTCCAATATCTAATAACTGAATAAGTCTCCATGGCCTTATTTTCTATGGAGACAAAGATTTCAATTGGTTTGAATTTCTCAAGAGCTTGCTACCTTATTGGCAAGTGAGCTGTGTATACACCAATTCTCATATCAAAGTTGATTTATTCATTTATCTTATCACAGTCAATGTCATCGTCATCATCATGCTGAGAAAACTTGAGGTGTGTGTCAATTGCAAGCAACATTAACATGATTTCCTCCATAGGCGCATGCGACCTATCTCCAGCTACAAATTCAAAAACCACACCATCTACTTCAATCAAGCTGCACCCGGGAAGCTTCCGTACCCTTTTCTCTTCCATTCCCTTTCTTACCTTTGCGACACCATCCCATTGGTTAGCAGAAGCATACATGTTGGAAAGAAGAACATGAACCCCACCATGGTCTAGACTCTGATGAATCAAGTGCTCAACCGTTTCTTTACCCAACTCAACATCTCCATTAACTCTACAAGCATTGAGCAATGCACCCAAAACATAGGAGTCTGGTTCCATGGGCATCTCTCTCACCACCTTCTTTGCCTCTTCTAGCATCCCAGCTCTTCCTAAGAGATCTACCAAACAGCCATAGTGTTGGACCCCTGGCTCCATCCTGTACTCCTCACTCATGCTATTGAAAATTCTCATACCTTCATCCACCAACCCCATTCGACTGCATGCACTTAATACACATATAAATGTTACTTCATTAGGAAAAACTCCTTCATTCTTCATCCTAACAAACAACTCTATCGCACTACCACTCTGACCATGATTTGCTAGGCCTGAAATCAAAGAAGTAAACGCATAAACATCTCTATTCATATTCGGCATCTCATCAAATACACTACGAGCAGTTTCAATGCACCCGCATTTTGCGTACATGTCAATAAGAGCAGTGCCCAACACTCTATCTAATTCCATCCCATTTCTATCCACATATGCATGTATCCACCTTCCCTGATCCAATGCGCCAAGAAAAGCACACGCAGTGAGTGCACCCACAATACCAGCATGATTAGGCCGAAACCCAGAAACCTGCATATCATTAAAGAGCTCCAAAGCCTCTTTGAACAAACCAACTTGTGCATAACCAGTTATCATCGCACTCCAAGAAACAGTATTCTTCACAGGCATTTGATCAAACAGTTCCCGTGCAACCACAACTAGTCCCGATTTTACGTAGCCATTAATCAAAGCAGTCCACGTAATGACATCCCGGTTCACACTCGTATCAAACAACTTACGAGCTGATTCCATGCAGTCACAAGTCGCGTACAAATGGATCAACCCGTTCTGCACAAAGTCATATGATTCCCAGCCAAGCCTGACGACTTGGGCATGGAAAATTTTACCCAATGAGATATCAGAGAGGTGAGCGCAAGCTCTAAGGAGAAAAGAGAAAGTATAGTTGTTGGGCAAGAAGCCAATGTGAAGCATATTCTTATAAAGACACACAGCTTTAATGGGTTCATTTTTCTCGGCAAAAGCTCTGACCATGGTGTTCCAAATGAGTTTCGATGGATTGGGTAAATGGTGAAAAAGTTGATAGGCGTGGTTCAAGTCTCCATGGTCGGACACTGCGCAGAAGGAGATGATCTTGGTAGCGGCATGAGGATCCAAAAGGGTGCCTGAAACAGTGAGATGGCATTGGATTTGCTTTACATGCGTCATGGTAAGGCTCAGGGATTGGTCCAACAGGGCAAGAGCTCTCTGAGTACTTGCTTTCATCAGCCCCAATATTTTGGAAAAAAATGGCAGCCTGAAAACTTAAACTTTGCCCCCAACATATCAACAAATTAACAACACATATGATACCGCTTCTCTCTCTAAGCTCTGCCACGCAAATTTGCATAATCTCATTCTTCCTCTTCCACTGGTCAATCCCTTCCGTTGGTGGCTTGGCATCGCACCTACGTCGGATCTAGTAGAATCGGCTGAGGTGTGGTGTTCTCCTCTCTAATCTGAGTTTTTTTTCCCTCTCTCTGATGTCTCTCTTTTCTGATGATATCTCTCTATTCTTTTTGGCACGCACACTCGCTCTATCTGCTGCCGCTGGTCTGAGTCTAGGGCGGTAAACAATCCAAGCCGTTCAACTCGGGTTCAGCTCAATAAAAAGACCGTTTATATTCATTTGTTTATAAATAAGTCAAGTTTGAGCCTTAGTTTTAGGCTTATTTGATAAACAAGATGAGCCTAAGTAAAAGAAAATTGTTGGTGAACAAACTCGTAAACAACAGGACTCGATACAAAACATGCCAACCTTAGGCTCGTTTATAACTTGATATATGTTTACTAAATAAACTCATTATTATGATATTACACATTTTGGAATGTTAATTTATAGCTTGTTTATTCATATATGTTTTGGAATGTTAATTTATTTAAATTTATGAAGATTATAGTTGCATAAATGACAAATGTGGATATAAAAATTGCATTTTGAACAATTACTCAAGCTATAGAAAATGAATAATGAACAGATGGATTTAATTATGTAAAGTTGTAATTTAAACAATTTCTAATCACGGGTGGAATTAGAAGTATTATAAAATGAGTATATTATTTTCTTTTCTTTTCTTTTTGTTTACTTGATTTTTGGTGATAAGTACATGCAATGTTTTTGGATCCCAAGCTAAAAAGCTTAACTTTAGCTCAAGTTTGAGCTTGATATTAACCTCGAGCTTGGCTTAACTAATTAATCAAACTAAGCCAAGCCAAGCTAAACTCAAGCTTTTTGGCATTCTCACAAGCTCAAGTTCAAACATTGTTTTTAAGCTTGTCTCAATCTTGAGCCAAGTTTGAGCATTTTATTTTTATTGACGAGCCAAGCTCAAATACACATTACTCGGCAAAGCTTAGCTCATTTACAGCCCTATTTGAGTCTTGACTCTTGTGTTTTGAGTTCATTTGCTTTTTCTTTAATACAGTATTTTAAATTTGGACTTAAGGGAGGGAGGCAAAATTGGATAGGACCTACGAAACCCAACATGACACGCTACGAAATTAACAAGTCATGAGTTGAGGTTTAATGAGTTGATGTCATATTCGAGTTGACATAACTTACCTGTTTAATAAACAGATTAGGTTAGTGTCCAATTCATGGAATCCGTTTGAACTAGCTGAACCTTTTAATTAAATGACAAATTATTAATATACTCTTCAAATTCTAGGTATATAAACTTATTAGTTATTGTGATTTATTTTCTTTGACATATTATGATTGATTATTTGTGATATTGAAATATACTTTAGTTTTAAATGATTATTTGTGATACAATTACTTATTCTGAATTTTATATTAAAAATATTTATTTTTTTGGTTTTTAATAATTCAATTTGGTTAATACTTCTTTTTTTTTTGGGATAAAATTTGATAAATAGATCGACATGATTGACCCGTTTAATAAATGAGTTTTGTTAAGGTTGAGAAATCTTGACTCGTTTAATAAATATGTTGGGTTAGTGTTGACTCATATAGTCAGATACTCATGAGTCGACATAAACCTGACAGGCAAACACAAATTGACACCCCTATACTAGACTATGGTTGATTGACGTTGCTGTTAATCAGACTTGTGGGTGGTGTAGAAATAATAATACTTGGGGAAAAAACAAAAGAAAAATTAGTCATTTTGCATGTTGAGGAAAAAAAGATATATTAGTATTATAATAACTTGAATACAAAAATTTAATTAAATAGTTTGCATTTAAAATGTAATACACACACACATATATATATAATTTGATAGTTACAACAATGGGAAAGGGGATTTTGAACTTTAGTTCTTCTCATAAATGTGATTAGGCAATGTCACTAGGGTCTTAACTCTTAACAATCCATAATAAAGCTCTACAAATCGACAAATCACGTATGAAATTCCTTTTATAAGATCACATTTTGAAAATTTTGTGAACATATGTAAAAAGTATGGGGAAAGTTTTAGGAAAGGTCGTTTGGAAGGATAGGGAAATTGTCTTGATTTTTTTACCTGAAGCTATGTTTGTATTGAGCAATAGTGTCATTTTCTCACTATAGAGAGGGTAATTCCATTTTGCAAGTAGTGATATGTCTCCCTCTGGCACATCATCAACTTCAAGACTGTGGGCTATTAAAAAACTCATATTATGGGTGCTTATATGACATTTAATAATACCAAGCATGGATGGAATGCCATTTTTCCAAAAGCTAAGTACTCATCAAGAGTATAAATCTGAATTTTAAAACATTAAAGCATTAGCAGCGGGGGTATAAAGCCCTCCAAATTGCTATTTTCAACCTAAACCATTAAAAAACATGCAAAAAATGGATTATTATATGTAAAAAATTATACCAACCTACTACAGTAATTTGGTACTTTTTCAAATTACTATTCATAGTTGGTAAACTTAAATTCCAATATTTTATTAACTCTCACTCTCTCTCATTTATGACTCTCCCTCTTCTCTCTATATTCTCTTTATTTATCTTCTTTGTCTCTTCACATTTTTGATTGGGTTCAATCAATGGCTAGGTTTTAGTGGCGAGTCTTTTTAGTGGTTGCTAGGTTTGGATTGGGGGTGGGATTTTGGTGGTAGCTAGGTTTCAATTTCAATGGTGGAGTTGAATTGGTGACTGGGTTTCGGTGGTGGCCCATTTCAGTGGTATTTGGGTTTTAGTTTCGGTGATGGAGTTTAATCGATGTCTGGGTCTCGTTGGTGGAGTTGAATCGGTTGTTGGGCTGGGATTGGTGGTGGGTCGTTTTGGTGGTTGCTTGGTTAGGATTAGTGGTGGTAGTTTCAATGGTTGGTGGGTTGAGATTGGTGGCTGGGTTTTGGTGGTGGGTTGTTTCGTTATTTACTGTGTGTGGTGCAGCGGTGGTGGTTGTTGGGTTGGGATTTTGGTTGTAAGGGATGATGGTTGCTTGGAGAGAGAGAGAGAGAGAGAGAGAGAGAGAGAGAGAGAGAGAGAGAGAGAGAGAGAGAGAGAGAGAGAGAGTAAATGAAGAGTAAATAAATAATAATAAAAGAATTTAAATAAAATGGTAAAATAATAGAGTTTGGAAATTAAGAGCATCCATATCAATGGTGTTAAATATCTATTTTAATACTCCAAACACCCAACATCCAACATCAATGGTGCTAAACTTAAAATTTTTTTACCAATCTATAATAGTGAACTGCTAGTAGTACCAATTCACTGTAGTGAGCCACTACTGGTATTATATTATTTCTCTTTCTCCCTCTCAATATTAAATTAGTTTATTCTTTCTCTCTCCATTCCCCCTCTTTCTCCTTTCTCTTTATCTCTCTCAAGTCAGTTCTCTCTCTCCCCTCTATTGCTTCCTCTCCTTTCTCGCCTCTCACAACAAAATGGTGATAATGGCTTCGAGATCAATGTGCGATGACATGTGGTGGTTGTTGAGATTGGCATTGACGTTTTGAATTCTTGGGTTTGGGTTGTTCTAGCATTCAAGTTTGGTGCATTGTGGTGGAGTTTTTTTTGGTGGGTTATGGGTTTTGTGAGTTGTGGCTTACTGGGTTTTGGGGGTAATTTGGCATCGACAATGATGGTGCTGGGGTCGTTATGTTAGTGCTAGGTGTGGCGAAGGGTAGTGTTTGTGCTTGGTTGTTTTACTAGGTGGTAGGGATGGTGGTGGGAGTGGTTGTGGTTGTGGTTATGTTAGTGGCTTGTGGTTGTGGTGGGTTGTTGATCGGCTTTTGGTGTGGTTGGGTTTCAGTGGAGTTGTGGTTTGTGTGGTAGTTTTTGGCTATTTGGGTCACTAGGTTGTGATGTGGTTGGTGGCGGTCTGGTTGTGGTATGGATGGTGGGTTTGTGGTGGTTGGATTTTTTTTTTTTTTTTTAAATTATAGTTGCGGAGGTTTTGGGTGGGTTTGATATGGAAATTTTTTTGGGACAGTGAGTTTATGACTATGGGTTGTGGCAACTGGTTTTGCTAGTAGTGGGTTGTGCGTGATGGCTGTGAGTGGTTGTTCTTGCTGGTTGTTATTGCTACAAAGAAGAGACAAAGAGACAGAGAGGAAGAGAAAGAAAGAGAAATAGATAAAAATAAATAAATAAATAATATTTAAATGAAGTGGAAAAATAATAAAATTTTTAACGTTGGAAGTATTGTAAAGTGAAGTGTTAGAATAGATAAAATGACGTTTTGAGTTGCTAAAAGTTAACTTTTTAGCACCACTACTGTAATTGCTGACATACAGTCAAGTTGGTCAAAGTTATTTTTAATTTATACTATTCTAGGTCCAAATCTATTACAATACACTATTCCAATTTACAATACACGGTCTCTCAAAATAAGAAAAAGCAAATTAGAGGCTGTTTGGATTGAGTTTTTTGATAACTCAATTCTCTATTTCCATAACTCATAACTCAAAAATGGTGGGACCCATAGTAAAAAGGTTGTTTGGCCAAACGATAACTCTGTTTCCATAACTCTATTTCCATCACTCAATTCTCTGATTTTTGAGTTATAAGTTATAGAAACTGAAAACAACAAAAGGCTGTTTTCAGTTTCCATAACTCATAACTCAATGGCATTTCCGTAAATAAACACACATGAGGGACCCACAGCCGCAACTTTTGACCACTTTTTTACTTTTTTTTTTTCTTTTCCTGGGTTGGTCGTTCAGTTTTTTTTTTTTTTTTTCTTTTTCTTTTCCTGGGTTGGCTGTTCGATTTGGTTTTTATATATATATATATATATATATATATATATTAGCTTCAGTGAGTTGGATACTAAAAAAAAATAAAACTGTACTGGTTGATAGGTGTGGGACCCATGAATAGTGTGAAAAAATTGAGTGATGAAAATAAAAGTGATGTTGCCAAATGAGTGTGAAAAAATTAGTGATGAGTTATGAGTTATAAGTGATGAGTGATGAGTGATGAGTGATAAAAATTGAATGACGAAAATTGAGTAATGAAAAATCCTTACCCAAACAGGCTCTTAGTTTCTCGAAAAAGAAAAAGAAAAAGAAAATTATAATACACCCAATATCGAATGACTTCTTGGCCAAAAATGAATTAGGTCCTAATGTTTACTGGAGGGAGGAAGGGTAAAAAAGGAATTGGGCACTCAAGTAGAGGAGGGCATATTTATCCCCATCTTCATCTGTCAAACCGAGATTGCTCTCTTTCTCTTGCCTGTGTACTGCCGCGGCGGCTTTTGCTACTATTCGTTTCATATTCTACATTTCATATTTTGTTACCAAAACAAAGGTACTTTTTTTATAAAAAAGAATTTATTATTTAGTGTTGTTTCTGTATTAGGTTTTCTGTCTTAGTTTGAATTTTACACATTTACTAACATTTCTTTGTTTTGCCTCTTCACTGTGTTAAATAGTTTCATTTTGTACAGAAACTTTAGCCCATATTGCTATTACTCTTTTTCTTTCCAGTATCTACAAAATGCTGGGGTTTTGGTTAATCTTCTTTTATTTGAAAACCCTTATCCCCCAATTATTTTCACTCACAATTTTGTTGGACTTAGGATTCAGATTTGAGACCCAAAAAATTATATGAAAAAGGGTTGTCATTGATTCAGTGTTTTTCCCTACTCAGATGGATAGGGAGAGGCTCATGAAAATGGCTGTTGCTGTTCGTACTGGTGGAAAAGGAAGCATGAGAAGGTGTGACATTCTTTCTTGTTCAATAGAATATGTACAACTTCATTTTGTAGCTTAATCAACTAAAAAAAGTTTATTTCTCACTAGAAAGAGCTGCTCATTTTGTAAAAACAAATAGAATGATAGGTGAACCACAACAATGGTCAGTAATAGGAAGCATTTTTTTATTCTTTCCTTTTTTTTTTTTTTGATTCAATACCAGCTATTGTTATGGGAGGAGGAAGTGTAATTTAAATTATCCTATAATTGTTTTAGATTATAAACCATTAGGATTTAATTTAATAAACAGTCTGAAGAGATTCTCCAAGTGTCATTCTTCTCATTCAAAATATGATATCAGAAAGATTTAATCATTTTGTACTATTAATTTTCACAAAAACTACATAATGTTTTTGTTTTTTACTTTTGTATGTAAGTTTAGTTGAGTTTGATGAGCCTCTGTCTTGTGTGCTTTTGTACTTAGAAAAAAGAAGGCTATTCACAGAGCCACGACCACTGATGATAAAAGGCTTCAGAGTATATTCAAGAGGATTGGGGTGAACACCATCCCTGCTATTGAAGAAGTTAACATTTTCAGGGATGATGCAGTCATTCAGTTTCTTAATCCCAAAGGTTAACCTCCTAATCTAAATATGCCTTTAGGATTGTGTAGCCTAAGCTTTTTACCCCACCGATGTTTTTGTAATTGCTTTTCTATTTGGCTACCAATGACTATTAATTTTTTCTATCTTGTATCCCAGTTCAAGCTTCCATAGCTGCCAACACTTGGGTTGTTAGTGGTTCTCCTCAAACAAAAAGTATTTTCTCATTCTCTTCTTCTACCGTTTATATTTGCTAGAATGCTTGTCTGCCTTTTTTTTGGTGGTTTTTTCTATATATTTATGTTTTTCAAGATGTGGTCTACATGAGTTGCTGAAATAGTAGGTGGCCCATTTAAATGTTGTAATATTGCTGAGGGTCTGCTAACTTTATGCTTAGCATTCCCAGATTTTCATTCATGTCACTGATTTGTTGCTGCTGCACATCTATTTCTTTAATAATTTTCAATGGAAAAGAACTAAGACTTGAAATTGTGTTTCAGAATTGCAAGATATTCTCCCAGGGATCATTAACCAACTAGGTATGATGCCGTTATGTTTATTTTCCTTGCATTTAAATCATAATGTTTTTGTTCTAATAGTTCCATATTAGTATTTGTCAGCTACCTGTATTTTGAGACCCCAGTACAAACAAATTGCTTCTTTGGCTTGCTAACCTGAGGCTCTAATTGGTTTGTATATAGTAGACTAGTCAATCCAATTTTCCCGTTCTTTTTGGATTAGTAAGTTATGCATGCCCATTGCCTGTTGTGGAAGTTTTTGCACAATATAATTTGGTAGGTAGATGCTAGTTGCAATAGAGAAAAAATATGAAACCAGGGCATTGATATCCACTACAAGAAGGAACAATTGCAAAAGAGAAAAGCATGAAAAGCCAGGGCATCCACTACAGGAACTTTATTGTCTGTTATCCGTTTCCTGTGAAGTCAAAATCCCCAAGATCCAATTTCATAATCTTCTTCCTGAAATCTGAATTTAAAAAATCAAAGATGGTGAATCCAAATGATAAAATCTTCAGCTTTTGACTATCGATTTTTAAACAATGAGATTTTATGGTTTTCATTTCAAAATCCTGCTGGTGGATGTGTTCAAATGTTGGCAATGTGTGTACAGTGTTGCCCCCCCCCCCCCCCTCTCTCTCTCCCCACATCTTGGCTTGAGAATGTCCCAAACAATTCTGCCCGAGGGATTCATAACCCACTTGTGGACTGTTATTGAGCAAAGTAGTTTAAAAATTATTTTGTGTCATTGATTGCCGGCACCTCTACCATCTTTGTCGACCACAGAAGCTCTACCTCTGCTGATGTCAAACAGCTCGCACAGAAAATTATGTCACATTCATGTTGTTGGAGTTTTTAAACGGGAAATGTCTCTTTTATTCAATAATCTATGCTTATGTGATTCAAATGAAGAGTATTAACAGCATAAGTAAGAGTAATATAAAATAAATATTCCACTGCCGATCTTTGATTGATGGATTGTGGAAATGAGGCTATTTAGCCCCAAGGAGTTATATTAATTGTATTAGAATATGGCTGCAGGACATTATTTAGATGGAAATTACTTTTTTCTAGTAGTCTTGACAGAAACTAATTCAATGGGCTTTCGGGAAATGAATTTGTTGTGTTTTGTTATCTCAGTCCAGTTGACTAACTTGCATTGACATATACGGGTTTCAATTTGTAGGGCCAGATAACTTGGACCACCTAAGGAAGCTGGCAGAGCAGTTTCAGAAGCAGCAGCCACCTGCTGGTGCACAAGCAACGCAAGAAGAAGATGACGATGAAGTCCCAGAGCTTGTTGCTGGTGAAACCTTTGAAACAGCTGCAGAAGATGATCATACTCGTACTTCTTAGGCTGGTTGTATGAATGATTTCCAATATCAATTTTAATACTTTGCTGGCATTTTTTCCCCTTATGGCCTTCAGCTCTTGTGATAGTCACTTTTTTTGATGTGTTGTTGAATCCAGAGAAAGAATTGTAGCTTGTATGAGACCTATTATATCGTTTGGATGACAGTTTTTATCAAGTCATTCTGCCCCTCCATAAACTCTATGATGCACCAATATGGGTATTGGTACAATACGGGTACAGGGATCCAACAATTTTTTCAAAAATCTAGGATACGTTACATTGGGGATACGGAAATTTATTAATTAACTAATGTTTATTTTTAGGTATATTTAAATATTTTTGTACATAATTTATGTTTATTTTAAGTTTTAAAATTAAGTAATAATAACATTAAAATGCTTGAAAACATATCTAAAATTAATTTAAAGGCAATACTAAACAACAAACAAGTACAATGACATTATGAAATGTTGTTTCAAATACAAACCAAGGGTTCAAATAAACAAACACACAGAAAGTGCTGTTTGAAGTACAAACAAAGAGTTCAAAGTTTCAAATAACTACATTCAATATCAAACAAAAAACAAAAAAAGAAGACAAGACTTCAAGATGATCATATAACAACATCATCTTCTTCAACATTTTCCTCAAGCATAACCTCCAACTCTAGCTCATCTAGTGATAAAATTTCAAGCAACCCAGATCCTCTAAATGGTTCATCCCAAGAATCACCACTAATGTCCCACTTTTGAGATTTTCCTTTAGTGTACTCATCACTCTTTCTTGAAAGAAGTTGAAAATTAGAATAAACAAATACTAAATCTTTAGCACGTTTAGGACTAATTCTAAGTTATATCTTTCTTCCATGTAATGAGCATCATATGACATATGTCCTGAAAATAAACCAAACTCTGCGTGCACCTTCCTTCTATCTTCCATATCTGGAAAAATATCTTTTTAAGCACTTGTTTCTCTCATCAAAAATGTCACGATCCTTATGTGAAGGAACACAACCTTTTACCTCAACAATCCATTGATTGGTATAATACCTAGTAAAAAATAAGTATATAAGTAGTAATAATAAAAATGAAGTTATTTATTTCAAAAGGAAGAAAAGAAAAACTATAATAGAAAGGAATTTTACTTAGGATTCAAGGAGTGAGCAAGGCAATGAAGTGGTGTACAATTTTTGTTCCACCAATCAATGAGTATATTGTATACCACATTAGAAAATGTACTCAGACTCATGTTCTTGCTTGCCTTCAAACCGGTATATTTCTTTCTTCACTTTTTCTAACACTAAATCCCACATTTCATACACCTCATGAAGAATAGCTCTATCCGTGTCAGCCACTTAAAGCATGTCATAAATAGGTCCTGTGAATCGAAGAATATAGTTAACCTTGTCCCACCATACTTCATCCAAAATATAATCTCTCACGGTTTGAGCTTTTCCAACATCATCTTCTCTATAAGATGTTTGTTGCTCACTAATGACCATGCTTTGAAGACCTCTTCTTATCAGTTTCAATCTTTTAAGCGTGATTATTATTAAAGCAAATTGTGTATCAGCAGCAAGAAGTAATTTCAAATGGGAAAATTTATTAAAAATTGTCAATTTCATTGAATGATTCATGATGAAAACACAAATGAAAGATACTTCATCAGCAATCTTTGTAATCCTTTGACATTCATCATATGCGACCTCATTATGAAGAGAGTATTTGGCTGCACATATGTTCTTCAAAGCTAGATTGAGGGTATGCACAACACATGGTGACCAAAATATAGTGGGATATTCAGCTTCAACAATAGATCTTGCAAACTTCATAACAGGTGCATTATCAGTAATGATTTGAACAACATTGTGACATCCAACCTCAGCTATGACCTCTAGAAAAAAGTTTGAAATGTAGCGCTTGACTTTGTACTCTTTTGTACCATCAATGGATTTTAAGGGCGCCTTGTTCTGATGTAGCCATAAAATTGATGAGTGGCCTTCTCTGGGGATCTGTCCACCAATCACTTACTAATTACTATGCTTAAACCCTTTTCTTTCCAAGTTTCTTTAATTGACCCTAACAACTTGTCAACATGTCCCCTCTCTTTTTGTAAGAAAGTAGTTCTTGATTTATTGTAACCCAGGGGAGTATAGCTCGCTAAACTATTATTAGCAGCATATTTAATCATTTCAATAAAATATGGGTTCTCAGCCAAGTGAAAGGGTAACCCAGTAGAATAAAATGTCCTAGCAACAAGACTATCTAAATGGTCTCGACATTGATTGTTAAAAGCCCTCTCCAAAGGATGTTCCCCCCCCCCCCCCCCCCTCCAGTCAATTTTATTTTCTGAAATGGTTGACTTGTACCTATAATACCGTTAGAAAGAATAGGACTAGGAGTAGGACCGGTGGGTAAAAGTACTAGCTTAGGCTTACTCCTCTAATTAGCCTCTTGGCTTGCATTTTCTATTTGATGCGTCTCTACAAGACACTCAATTCAAACCTTAGAGCATATATTTACTCCATGTTTGTGACTTTTTAACAAATGTGCTCTCACCCTAGAATAAGACTCCTTGAAAACCTCAAGTACAGGCCCAATCCATTAGCCTCCATATGCTTTAAGAGTATAGGGCCCAATTCTAGGTCAAGGCCCATATCAATTTGAGGGACCAGTGCCTGGTCGGGGTCCAATACCAGGTCGAGGTCTATATCGGATGAGAACGGTAATGCTTTAGGGGAAATCGCCTTCCAAACACCGTTTGGCGACGGGTGCAAGTTTCAAAAGAGTCATATCAGTCACAAGAAATGGGTCTCATCTGGTCAGGAATCTAAAGGGACCCACCAACATGAAAAGCCACCCCCTCATCATGAAGACCCCACTAAGGGAAGTCTATAAATAAAGGCCGATGGTGTGAGGGAAGTGATTGGCAAATTTTGGGGGGAGGAGAGATACACGAGAGAAAAGAGAGGAACCATAAAAAAGGGGCGTGGGTTCTTTTTTTTTTTTTTTTTTTTTTTTTTTTTTGACAATACCCAAGCCCGAGTAGAGATAGGGATCCTAGGCCTTATGCTTATGGTTTGGTGGACTAGGCTTGGTTCAACGCAGCTATATTGGACTGATTACGAACCAAGTTGTGCACAAAACATGGATCCTACAACACATACACATCCATACATACAAAATATATACATATTGTATAGTAAGGAACAGTAAAGGAACAGTAAAAGGTAATTTAAAACGTTAGGGATCCTTAGAATGATAAATAATACTTCATTATTTCTTGAGTTTTTAAATACATTAGGTCCTTTTTCCACTGGGATGTGTTACAAGGTCCAAATAAGTTCAAAAGTTACAGAATTAAATAGCTCTTTAAGGCTTCTAAGACTTGTGAGGTTTGAATCCCTTTAAATCCAAGTGTATCCTCTAGTGTCTGTCTCAAGATCCCTCACAGAGTTTTCCCTATTTTTCCCTTTTTTGAATTCTAAAGGAGTTTTCTAAAGGATCTTTTCACTCTAATTCACTCTTGTTGACTGGTTTTTCCTGTTGACTCCATCCCCTTTTATAGTGTCTCCCTAGGGCTTTTAGGGTACCACTAATTCCCTACATTTGTTGCCCTAGGTACCAAAACCAATGTTGTGTCAACAACATTGGTGGCTGATCCCTTCCTTATTTTCTCATTATTTCCCCTTTTGAGGTTTCCCCACCAAAAGTCCCCAGCTAACCTTCCCCTTTTAGGAGGTCCTATGGGCAGACTTTCAATTCCCTTTTTCCAAAACTCTTAAATGCTACTTTTCAGATCCACCTTTTAGGCTGCTTAACCTTTTGTCATTTTCTATAAATGGGCAGATTCTTCTTTGTCAGGATGAAAGATCCTCAGCCACCTTCTTTCATGGACCACTTTCCTGCATTTCCCAAGGTACTAGGCTTTTTCTTTAGGAATGCTGATTCCTAAGCCATCAGCCTTTTTCTGAACCATGGGTGGCATATGGGACACATCCACCTTCATTCTTTATGTCTATGAGCATGCTCCCTTGAGCTGTCTTAATCCCAGCTGACTTCTTTCTGCATATCTCGAGGATCCCGGGCTTCTGGGAATCCCCAGGTATCCTGGTCTAGTCCCTTTCTGGGCTCCCCAGTAAGTTTTCTTCACAATGGTTGGGCTGAACTTCCTTGTTTCATTTTTCTTTATTTTCTAAGGCTCAAAACTTACCCATTCAAGGGTCTCGTCCTAAGGACAAAGGAGGTTAGAAAGGGAACGGAAAAGGAAGAAGGATCACATGTAAGATGAGCACGAGCCAAGGGTGGATTCGGATGAGGCTTCTTCACAAGGAGAAAGATTGGTTTCCTACATTCCCGAGCATTCGTATCATAGTGAACGAGACCAGGAGATAGAAAACTTACAAAAGCAAGTTAAGGAGCTGGAAATAGAAATAAGGGGGTGACGTCGAAGAAGGGATTCAGAGAAGTCGTCTAGTGATCCTGAATTTATTGGCGGCAGTACGGGAGAGCCGTCCCATCAAAGTCATTCACAGTAGTCAAGAGTAGATCTAATGAGATTATAGGGCGTCGCTCTAAAATATCGAGAAAAGAAAGACACGGGCACCCCAGCACTGCCTTAGATACCATGAGTTTGGCACTTCGGAGAGCCGCCTGATCACCGTTTTTTTACTAGATAAAACGTAACAAGATGCCTAGGAATTTCAACCGTCCCCCGTTTATTTGCTATGATGGCAAAACTGACCCAGTGGAGCACGTCAGTCATTACATTCAGCTAATGTCCTTATACTCTCGGAATGATGGGCTAATATGCAAGGTGGTCCCATCCAGTCTCAGGCCCACGACAATGAGATGGTTCAATGGTTTAAGGAAAGGGTCCATACACAATTTCGAAGAGTTGATTCAAGCGTTTGGGGCCCATTTTATCACTTGTAGCTGGGTCCCCCAGCCCATTAATGCGTTGCTGTCTATGAAGATGGGGAACGGGGAGACCCTCTGGTCTTATGCCAACAGATACTAGGGAGCTATATAATGAGATAGGTGGAGGGAATGAGTAGGTCGCAACAAGTACATTTAGAGCATTGCTGATTATGCGACTCCCCAAGAACATGCACCAGCTCATGAGGAGGATTGAGGAGCATAAAAGGTTGGAAGATGACCGATAGCAAAGTAAAGGGAAAGCTCCGACTACCTCTCAATATAGTAGGGATCAGCGGCCCGGGGGCTTTCAACAAAGACCTAGGAGGGAAGTTAGGGCACCAGAGCCTAAGGTCTGTACAAGAGGTGTTAACGTAGCATTCAAGGAGCTAGTCCACAAGATTTTAGAGTGAATAAAAAATGAACCTTACTTTCGGTGGCCGAGTAAGACGGAAGGGGACCCATATAGGAGGAATTAGAGCCTGTATTGCACATATTACCGAGAGAAGGGTCACACCACCGAACAGTGTAAAGTGTTCAAGGATCATTTGAAACAACTCGTAAAGAATGGACATTTGAAGGAGTTTATAGTTGGGCAAGGAGGTAACCTGGCAGGGCAAACCTTAGGAAACCGAGGAAATGCGCTCCCTTCAACCCTTGGAATTATTGAAGTTATCCACACAGCCTCCATCAACGCAAGTGTAAGTCGCCAAAAAGGGGTTCTGAGCATTACTCCATAACAAGGCTTAGAAGCTACAGATCAGCTAGAAAAAAGGCTGAGGCTGTCTAGAGAACCGATCGCTTTTGACGACGACGACCTCGAGGGGACGTCCCAGCCACATGATGACACCCTTGTTGTGGCATCAAGAATTGGTGGCTTTTTGGTCAAATGGGTGTTGATAGATCAAGGGAACGGGACTAAGATAATATACCCCAACCTTTATACGGGCTAAATGTTAAGGTCTAAAAAGGATCATAGTGAAGGAAGCCCAAAAGAATAAGTCAAGCCCAAAAGGATAAGTCAAGTCCAAAAGGAAAAATCAAGCTAAGCCCAAAGTAGTAGATACAGGAGACCTATGAGGAAATAAAAGAAAGGCCCAGAGGATCCTGAAGCCCAGAAAAAGAAGCATCCAAAAAAGAGGACCACGGCAAGGGATAAGAAGCAAGGATCCTCAGGAACCATCAATAGGCGCGGATCCCTTCAGGCACAAAGAAAAAGGAAGACTGGGACAGCTCGAAAGAAAAAGATAGAAGAAGAAAACAAGAAACAAAAGCAAAAAAGAACGCAAACGCCAGAAGAACCCAGCGACCTCTCATGGCACAGACAGAAAAAAAGTCTCGAGGAACCAGAACGAAGAAGCATAAAAGAAAGAATGATAACAAGCGGCTTTCAAAATGGCAGAACAGGATTCCACCCAGATGGAAAAAAAAAGGGAAAAGTGGGAAACGCCAGAAACGGGGATGCCGAGAAGGGCATACCTCAGCACATCCCAAAGAAGATGGCCAACCAGGAACTTTCAAAAGAATTAGAGCTGAAAGAAGGAAAGAATGAGAAAAAACGGAAATGGGACTTACCAAGATGATGGATACAGGACGTGCTCTGTTTGCAAAAGGGTAAAACAGGAGAACCAACGGTTCCCTGGGAAGACCAAAAAACTCCATTATAAAAGGAGGGGATGGGTTATGAAGAAAAGCAGCGGAAAAAGGGAGAAACACAAGAAAGAAGAAATTCTCTAGAAAAACTGTCAGAAAAATCTGTGGAGAATAGAAAATACTAAGGGAAAAACAAATATTGCTTCCCGGTATCCTGTAAAAGCCACTATTGCACATACTCGGATTCAACGAGAATCAAATTTTGCAAGTTTTGAAGGCTGAAATAGCCATTCAAGACTGCAATTTTTGAGCTTGATTGAACCTTGTATCACGTCCTAGTGAGTTTTTTGTAATCAAACAGATTATGTACTAATGAAACATTGCTTCATATTTCCCAGGATCCCCTCAGCATTAATTTCTTATCGCTTTGCTAATCCTATTTCTTTCCTTCTGAACTTACCTTGTTAATTTTTGGCACTCTTCAATATCCTTGCTTGTCATTTTTTATTTTGTCAGGAGTATCCCCTGTATACCACTTGACTCTTAAACAACTCGTTAGCTGCGGTGAGTTAAGGCCCGGTTCACCAAATCCTCCTTTTCATTTAGGCCCGGGATCCTTGGGCCTGAGTGTCACGAAAAAGGCACTCTCACAATGTGCCACTTTAAGTTGAGGGCAATAGCCTCATCCCTACCATCCGATCAGTACTTCATATCCTCAAAGAGAAGCAAGGCCTGCCCCCAAGCTATCCGCGACCCAGCCGTCGAGCTCGTTTCTCCAAATCTACATGAAATAATTTGAAGGGAGAGGCACGTCCCCTAGCCTAAAGGAGCTTCGCTAACATGAGGATGGGAAAGTATAGGATGAAGCCATGTTGGCACTAGTGATGGCCGGTCGGCCAAAGGTCCTCGGTCCCAGAATAGTGCCACGAGTTGGGGGAGGATTCGTGATAGCTGTGACTGGAGAAGGGGTGCGGTTAGTAGGGGGAACGTCAGGCTTCTAAAAGGGTTCATCAATAGTTCTCGATCTCTTGTTGCGGCCTCAAGAAGCTAGAAGTGTAGCTTGTTGGGGGGTCATCTGACCTCCAGCTGGCTGAGCTTCCAAGAAGTAGCGCTTGATACTCATGTTACATCGTTGGACCATGGTGGTGTCTAGAGCTGCAACAATGGGCCCTTCTACTGGTATGCTCTACTCTACCTTGGAAAACTGTATCCCCAGAACCGTCACTGATCGGTGCCAAAGAACTTTCCCTTATAAGAAAAGGTCCTCTTTCCCGAGCTTCACCCACAGTAAGGCCTCTTAGTAGGAATCTAGGAAGGTAGACATCTATGTAAGATAGCATGGGGCTGTCAACTATCAGAGCGAGTCCCTGATCCTATTAGCTTGTGTAGGATGGAATGTAGCTAAGAATCAAGTGTGAAGTTCTAAGCTGCCCGTCATAGTGGATGAAAATCTTTGAGCACAACACAAAGTTCAGATCCCGAACATGCACAGTGCCGAGATCCTGTATGAAACGCTTGGAAACTACGTTGAAAATAGAAAACCAAGTAAGTAGAGAACAAATGTTAGCAAAAGAAAATTCAAAAAAAAAAGAGAGGATATATACATATATATATATATATAACACATATACAGAATATGATGGAACATATGCAAAAATAATATGTGGGGGGGGGGGGGGGGAGAGGTAAAGCAAAAAGTGGTCAACCCTACACTACTCATGCTCAGAAAAATGAAGGTACCAACCAATTTGCCGAGGCGATGTTGGGCACATGAGTTCACCAACGAGCCAGTTCCCACTCACTTTTATGAACTCCCCCGCAAAGTTCCTATTAGAGCCGGGGAGGCATGAGATGAGTCTCACTACGGGGTCTCGAATTTTTAAGAAGTAGCCGTTTTCAGACTACCACAAATACCGTACAGGAAGTTGATGTCATGGTGGTTGAGCCCTAAGTTGTATAGTTCATTAAGGCAACTCACACTACTCACTACTCTATAGAAATTAGGGAGACACTGGTCGGGGCTAAGCCCATAAAAACTAAGGGTCTTAAGTAACAAAGGATCTACAAGGAATCTAACTGCACCCTCAAGGATGGCCATTAGGGGAAAGAATACTACCCTAGGACGCCTATCGTTTTCTATATTCCCTTCAAGACAATATTCAATATCTATGTCCTGAGGCATATTAAACCTGGTCTTAAAGGCCGCCACAACGGCTTTAATACCTAATAGATGAGCAAAACCCATTTTTGGGGGAGTCTAAAGATAAATTTTGAATAGTAAGGGAAAGGTTAGAGAACTTACAACGATGCATTTACATCTAAAGGGATGATCACAGGGGAAGGATTATGGCTCAGGACGATGAAATGAAGGAGGCTAAGAGAGAAAAAATGAAATAAAGAAACTAATCAATGGAGGTTTGGCCTTATTTATAGGAGAAGTGGCTTTAAATGCTTTTGGAGGGAAATTTAATAACTTCCCCCTTGTTATCCATTACACTTGTGCCTCGTTATACAAAACATCAGATGATCCTGGTCGGCAAATATGACAGCTACAGTCACATGTGTGAAGTGTACAAATTGTCTTTTCTATCACATTTAATGACTGACGGTTGGTTTTCCCAAGGGGAAACAGTACGCTGAGTACACTTCACCAACATACACGAGTTAAACCTAACCAATCCTTTACCGATGTATAGGAGTTAGCCCAAATCCCAATCCAATCCATTAGCCTCAATATGCTTTAAGAGTATAGGGCCCAATGCCAAGTCGGGGCCCATATCAATTTGGGGGACCAATGCTTAGTCAGGGTCCAGTACCAGGTTAGGGTCTATATCAAATGGGAACGGTAGTGCCTTGGGGGAAATCGCTTGCCAAACACTGTTCGAAAATGGGTACAAGTTTCAAGAGAGTTGCATCAGTCATGAGAAGTGGGTCCCTTCTGGTCAAGAATATATCCTAGAAGGACCCACCAACATGAAAAGTTTCCTCCTCATCATGATGACCCCACTAAGGGAAGTTTATAAATAAAGGCTGATGGTGTGAGGGAAGTGGTTGGCAAATTTTAGGGGGAGGAGAGATACATGAGAGAAAAGAGAGGAACCATCAAAAAGGGGTAAGCTCAGCACTACTAAGCTTGAGTCTTCTCGGGAAGCACATATACAGATGTAGACACTCGATTTTGCACCCATGATTTAATCAAGAAGATTTACTAAACAATTAAAATTAATTAAATAATTTTGTGATTGGTTAATGATTAGTGTCAAAAATAGGATTGCTTGCATGGGAATAAATGGGATGGTTGGATAATAATAAAATTATGGATAATCTAGACTTTATCAAGATTTATTTTAGAAATTTATCTACGAGATAATTGTTACTGAAAAGACCTGAATTATATAGAAAAGAGTTAAAAATCTTAGAATACAGATTGAAAACATGTCTAAGTGCAAGTCTCGGCTCAAGAAAACCTAAAAAAGGAGTCCAAAACGCACCCAAACACGAAAGCGCGATTGGCATCCAAGAGTACCATTCGGCACTTTTGGGGTGCTAATTGGCACTTTCAAAGTTCCGAATGGAACCTATTAAGGCTTCGGCCTGACAGTCTTCGGGTGACAATAAAACACATCCTTTTTGACTTTTTAGCACAAGGACGCGTCCCAATTCGTATTCTAATTATCTTTGCCTATTTTTTAAGCATTCTAGCCTCCATAAATAGGGACTAGATCTCAAAATTCAGCACACTTTTTCATGCTCTCAAATTTCACATATTTCTTACCCCCCTTTATGAAATTCTCTCTCCTACGTTAAAGAGGTTCTGGAGGCTTTAGTCTTAAGAATTTCTTTTTTGTAAGCAAGGGTTTTTAGGTTTCAAAGAAAATTGCAAAAATTTATTTGAAACCTAAAATATCCCCTCAAGAAAAAGAGTGCTGCATGCAAGAGGTTGTTTCTTATCAACCCTTTTTCTTATGTTTCTCTTATTGTGATGATGCATGTTTATATATTTCTTTCAGTTTAGTTGTTTTAAATATTCATATCATGAATTGTTGATTTATTTTGTTAAAATACGTTCTTGATTCTTTTTATTATTGTCATGATCTATTTTTAATTACAAAAATCTGCATGTTATCTACATCTTTTTTTAAATCAAAAACTGATTTGCATCTTCCTTAGATGCAAATCAGAATTTTTTAAACAAAAACTGATTTGCATCTTCTTTAGATGCAGATCTAAATTTTTCTCAAATAAAAAATATTTAAAAAAAATTATATAAAAAAAAAAAAAAAAAACTGATTTGCATCTTCATTATATGTATATTTGAATTTTTTAAACAAAAACTGATTTGTATCTTCCTTAGATACAAATCTGAATTTTTCTTATTTAAAAAACTGATCTACGTTTTCTATAGATGTAGATCAGATTTTTTTAACATAGCAGATTTCGAAATTAAAAAAAAAAAAAAAAAGGGTCATGAGTGGTTTTGTTTGTTTGTTTAGTGCATGTAGCATAGATTTATTTCATGAATAAAGTCCTCTTCTTAAAAAAAAAAAATCTTTTTCTTAATATTGTTTACACGTATAAAAACAGATCTAATTTTTTTTATATATATCACAAAACAGATCTGATTTTTCTTTCATAAAAAAACCAATTTCTTTTAGTTCTCAAAAACAGATCTGATTTTTCTTTCATTAATAAATCACTTTTTTTAGTTCTCAAAAACATATCCGATTTTTTTCTAAACCCAATTTAATTTTTTATCACAACACAGATCTGATTTTTTTTTTTTTTTTTTAAACAAAGAAGAGGGCATATTCATAAAATAGATTCATTTGAGACAGTTTTGATTAGTTTTGTTCATGTATGCAACATATCATTCATGTCATACATAAAAGGAGTAATACATTGGTTACAAGAGTCTAGAAGACCAGACTTTGTCTGGGCAGAATGGGTGTCTAACACCTTCCCATTCTGTAACCTAGCCTTCGAATTTAGTGTCTTTGGATAGGTAGACCTAGGCTTTATCATTTTTTTTTTTTTTTTTTTGTAGTTTGTAACTAGGACCCAAAGCCATGTAATACTCAATTTATCAAGCATGTATTCTTTTTTTATTATTATTTAATCAATGAGAATGAAACAATTCAGTCATGTATTTTGTATTTAGTTTTTTCATTTTTTTTTTTTTGTATAAAAAATAAGTGGTGACTCCACACCATTTACCCAAAAAGAGAGGTTCCCCTAAAAGCACTTAAAGATCTCTCTTTTTTTAGAGGAACTTTTGCTGTCTCTCACAACAAGGCAAAAGAATACCAATTGGGCCTGAAACACTTTTTCTTGGGCCGTTGGGTTGGCTTTAAGAAGTTTTCCCATTGTAGGAAATTCCACACCCCTCAAAACAAGTAAATTGGGAGCCAAACTCAAAAATTCATCTAGTACCTTAGGCCTAGCACCTCATTTTCCACCACCACAAACTGCTTTATCCAATATAGTAACAAATCTCCATAAAGGAAACTTTTTTCTTCTTATTTTGACTCAGGCTGAATATTAGCAAATTTATCGAACATTTTTTGGGTATTCATTTTACCAACAAATTTCATGAACAATAAATATATACTACCTCCATCCTAGTTTGTTTGTCCTCTATTCCATTTTGGGATATCCCAAAATATTGTCCTATTTCTAAAAATAAAAATTATTATTTTACTAATGTTCCTATTATACCTCTACTTTATTTTCAAAACTATTTGAAAAGAAAACTAACAAATATTTTAAAAAAAATCAATTTAATTGGGGCACCTTTTTAGTTGCCTCATTAAGAATAACTCTTATTAAAAAAGCTGATAAATTTATTTAAGGATATGTGAGGGACTTTTTTTGGACAGTACCCAAGTCCAAGTAGAAACAAGGATCCTGGACCTTTTAACAAAGATCCTGGGCCTTTTACTTGTTGTTTTGGTGGACTGGGCTTGGTTCACCACAGCTAAATGGGGCTGATTACAAACCAAGTTGTACGCAAGTCACATAAAGCTCCTCAAGACGAAAATGCGATTCCTCCTAAGCAATAAAAAATGTCATTATAAGTGTTTTAATGTCATAAAATGACTATTTACTCTTACAAAATAAGTATTCATAATATTCATAGTGAGAAGGAGATTAAAATAGAATATTTAAGGCTTATCTTTTATTGTTTAAACGTTTAAAAGAGTTCTTTCACTTGGTACCCCGGATGTACTGTCGTGGTACACTGGGCGTATTGTCGTGGTACCCCAGACGTACTGGGCCTGTAAGAACCCAAGATGTACTTTCCCCATGCTTATTATGCAATGGAGTTTTGTCATTTCCCTTACCTCTATAGGTCCTAAATAAGAACACATTATACAATACACATATCTTCAAATAATTATTAGTTTCTTAGATTTGGATATACATTTTAATACATATACATATATGTAAATGAATTTCATGAGAATGATTCAGCCATGAGGATCCTGGCCCCAATTCTCACAAACTTAGTGCTTTTGCACAAGACTTGTGGGATTTAGAACTCAAGTCCAAGTGGCTTTGCTTGTGCATTGCCTTCCAAGATAGTTAGGTGAGAAGGATTTTTATGGGAGAGAGTGATATCTGATGTGTGCATGTTTTGGCATATGTTTCTTTGGAGGCTAAATGTGTCCAAGGCCCAAGTTGAAGTGAGGACCTCGGTAAAAAGACTCAGCTTCTGGCTGAGTAAAAGAAAAACTAGAAAGCAAGAATATATGTATTGAAAAACAAGAAAGCAGCAAAGGAAAACAATGTAATAAAGAAACACACGAAATAACTATTAAGGATCCTCAAATCAGTATGAAATATTTCATTATTTTTCTTAATTGTGGATTACAATGTACTCACTAAGATGTGTTACAAGGTCCAAATAAGCTCAAAAATTACAGACTTAGATGGCTATCTAAGCCTCTAAGACTTGCAAAGTTTGAATCCCTTTGAATCCAAGTATGTTCTATAGTGGCTATTTTTGGGATACCGGGCAATATTTCCCTACTTTCTTTGAGTTTTTAACAGAGTTTTCTCAATAATTTTGTTGTGATTTTCTATTGCTGAATCCCCTTTCAATGTTGGCTGTCTTCCTCTTTTATTGTGTCATTTTAGGGTTCGGGGTACCACTAATTCCCCCCCTTTGGCTCTCTGGATATCAGAGCCCCTGTTATGCCAGTCATTCTGATGGCCGATTCTTTCTCTATTTCTCATAGTTTTCCTCGTTTAGTCTTGTTTTCCTAAAAGCCACTTGCTGACTTTCCATTCTAGGGTGTCCTTGGAGGGCTGACCTTCACCCTCTCTTCTTTCAAGGCTTCTTACCTTTTAGACTCAGCTTTTTGGCTGTCCTTCTTGCTATCATTTTTCCCAAGTAAGCGGAATCCATTCCTACTAGGTTGAAGGTTTTCCCAGCCACTTTCCCTTATAGTTCTTCATTCTGGGTTCCCCGAGGTACCAACCTTTTGTTCATGAATTGTCACTCTCCAAGCTTTCTAGTTCTTTGCTACACCACTGGGTGCTTGAGAAAGACATATCTGTTCTTCGTTTCTTGTATTTCGTGTTACCCCTTTTGAGCTGTCTCAATCCCACTTTAGCTGTGCTGCACGTCCTGAGGATCCCGAGCCTCTAGCAGCCTCTAGGTATCCCAGCCCAGTTCTTTCACTGGACTCCCTTTGATTTTCTGATTCTGGATAGGCTGGGCTTTTTCTTTCCTCCCTTCGTTTCATGGGCCCTAAGGCTTGTCCCTTCATGGGTTTTGGGTTTCAAATCTTTTGGACTTACCATCATTTTCCCTTGTGGTGAGCTCAACCCTTTTAATATTACTTTCTACAAGGTTGGCCCATTGTGCTATTTTTGGGCCTTGGTGTTATGAAATTTTGGTCCTCAACTAGGTAGTTTTGTAAACTTAAACATTTTTATAAGGCAGACAAGACAATAAATGATATTCCCTTAAAATGTTTGACTTTTCAAACAAAACAAACAAATTAGGACGGAATGAGTAAATTATACAACACTAATAACTGTATAACAACAAACAACTGTGCAATTAAACGATGTCACAATGGCTATAACCACCAAAAAGAAAAATTATATTTATTATTTTATTTAATATGATTATATCACAGACCCCACAACAATATATCATAAATCCACAACAATGCAAATAGCCAAATATATATCCTAAATCCTAATACTCAAGTCAAAACAAACATGAGGCAACATGAAAAAACAGAGAGAGAAAGGCTAAGGTAGAGGCAAGGCGAAAAAAGGAAAAAATTGCCAATTCGGTGATTCTGATTCAGAACAGAGGCAAGGCGAGAGGCTAGGGCGAGAGAGTGAGAGTTTGAAAGACTTGCTAGCAAGAAGGAGGAGGAGCTCTAGCGTCGACAACTACAAAGGTGGGAGAGAAAAAGAGTTGCGATCTGGTTAGGCAAATATCGAAGGCGCTAACTCAGTTCAAACTTTAAAGCAGAGATCGAGAGTGAGAGCATAGAAAGGAGAGAGTGAAAGGCTAATTGTGTGAAGCTATATTAGGGCTTTTAGCCCAGCTAGGCCGATCGATGGTCAAAAATCATCCAAGTGTCAAATTTTTCTCTTTTTTCCCTTCTCTCGTGTCCAATTGGTACTCGCTGTATCTCAGACGTATCTTGCATGTATCCAAGCCGTATGTAAACACTCGATTTTGCACTCATAATTTAGTTTTGGAAAATGACTGAAATGACCCACTTCAAATACCCAAAATCATATTTGCATTACATGCATTAAATCATTCATTGCACATCATAAAAATGATCTTGAAATTCTAATGGTTGCGATGGTATGCCCGATTCCCAAATCAAACTGTCGGATTGAAAGATATCACAAGATCAAGTTTTCATGGTCTACATGCATTATATGGGGGTGAAACTGATCACGTGTGATTAATTGGAATTGTACGAGGATTGGGCCCTTGAACTCGCCTTCCTCAGGCCCAAGCCCCACAGCACATCATATGACTGTCCTCATTTTTGGACCTTAAGCCTCGACCTAGATACCTCCGAGCCCAATTTGGCCCCAAAAACTTAAATAAGACTGCATTAGCTTGAACACCTCAATCAAACCCCCCCCCCAAATAATTTATAACCTAGATGGGAGCGTTATTTCCTAGAGACGCCCCATGCGTAGCTACCCGGCCGTGCCCTTGACAACATCACTGCCGAGCAGGCAGCGGAAGTGGGAATCAGTTCCAATGCCACTCCAACCATTCCTGACGAAGCATCCACTTTAAGATGATGGAATTGGACCCTCATTCGCACTAAGAAGGAGAAGTAATCATAGCTCCTCCACTCATCTTAGCCTATAAATAGGAGAAAAGAATGAGGGAAGGGGATTGGCAATTTTGGAGAGAACATGGAAGGAAGAGGGTAGTCACTTTGAGGAAGGAAAGGAACAACTCTATGAGGTAAAGAGAAGGGTTTGAGTAAACAGGAGTGTATTTAGGCTGCCCAGCAAATAATCACCTATAGTAGGAAACCCAAAGCCCACAATACAAATAGATTGTGAGCCTAATTAGTGCTTGAGCCCAACAGCCCAATTTTGGGTTCCCACAATTGGCGCCATCTGTGGGGATCTCCTACGAAACTATGGTTCTATCGGGGCATGCACGGGAAAATGTCCGAAGGAAAATCTGGGAGCTATGCTTAAAGTGGCTCAGGAAGATCTTCTCGGGGATCTACTTGGGGGGAAAGAAGGCAGAAGCAACACGAAGACAGGGAGTATGAGGAGCAAGGGAAATTTGGACTTGGAAAGGGATTGTTTCAAACATACCAGAAAATGTCTGATGCCTCGGGGCACAACCGTTTCGACAGAAGGGATGAAGAGCTTGAGCAAAGGGATGAGGAGCTCGAGCGCCTATGCAGGTTGGTGAGGGATTTGGAGTTGGTAGCAAGAGGTAGGTGTAGGAAAAGGGACAACGAGGAACGAGGAGAAGGGTCGACCAGTGTGAGGGGCCATCATGGAGTAGGTTCCTATCAATCTAGGTCTCATCGCCACCGGGATCGCTCGTGCGAATATGTAGACCGGGATTCAGTTTCCCTGAAGGAGCAATGACCCCGGAATGCAGCCATGGATGCTATAAGCCGCGCATTGCGCCGGGCCACCCAATCACCATTCTTGAGAGACATTGAAAGGGCACCTATACCGAGCAAATTTACACGACCCCCGTTTAATTCTTACGATGGAAAGACAGACCCGGTAAAGCATGTGAGTCATTATATTCAAATGATGTATTTACACACTCATAACGACGCATTGATGTGTAAGGTATTTCCTTCGAGCCTCAGTCTCACAGCACTAACGTGGTTCAATGGGTTGAGGAAAGGCTCAATTCACATTTTTTCTGAGTTGATTCAAGAGTTTGGTGTCCGGTTCATGACCTGCAGTAGGGTCCCACAACCCATGGATGCGTTGCTGTCAATGAAAATGGGGGCTGGGGAAAGCCTATGTAGCTACGCGAACCGGTACTGGGAACTATACAATTAGATTGACAGAGGTAATGAAAATATTGAGGCAAGTACTTTTCGGATGGGGTTGCCCGAGGATTCCGAACTGCGAGATTCTTTGACAAGAAGGCCTCCCGAGGATATGAGGCAACTAATGAGGCGTATTGAAGAATACAAGCAGCTGGAGGATGATCAATTACAAAGCAAAGGCAAGGCCCCGGTCATAAATCATCCTCAACAGAGTGGTTTGTAGTCCAGACCTCGGAAGGATTTAAGGATTCAAGAATCGGGTCCACAGATGGGGGAAGTGAACGTAGCTTTCAAGGAGCTGGTGCACAAGATTGTGAATTGAATCAAGAATGAACCGTACTTCTAATGGCCGAGCAAGATGGGGGGCAACCCTTCAAGGAGGAATCTGAACCTGTACTATACTTACCATAGGAATAAGGGGCACACAACCGAATAGTGCAGGGTATTAAAGGATCATCTGGAACAGTTAGTGAAGGTTGGGTATTTGAAAGAGTTTGTGATGGACCCCAGGAGTCAGGAAGTCAGGCAAGGTACTCGATCATGCGGGAATCCTCTCCCGCCCCCTTTGGGAGTAATAGAAGTCATCCACGCTGCCCCAAAAGGCTCTCAGGTATCCAAGAGGAGGGGGATGCTGACTGTCATATCAACGGAGGGCAACACGGGTGATCGCCCTCCAAGAAGAAACTGAAGTACACTCGGGAGCCCATTGCTTTCAATGATGATGATCTAGAGGGCACGATTCAACCACATGATGATGCCTTAGTGATTGCAGCCTGAATAAATGGTTTCATAGTGAAGAGAGTGTTGATAGATCAAGGGAATGGTGCCGAGGTAATGTATCTTGACCTGTTCAAAGGGCTTGGCTTAAAGAATAAAGATCTCACCAAGTAAGATACGCCCCTGATGGGGTTTGATGGCCGTATGGTGATCCTAGAAGGACAGATCTTGCTTCCCGTGAATATGGAAGGTAAGGAGGTGATGGTAACGTTTATAGTGGTCGCTTCTTTCTCCCTGTACACAACAATCTTTGGAAGGCCGTGGATTCACGCAATGGGGGCTATACCATCCACCCTGCATGTGAAGGTCAAGTTCCACACCGAATAGGGAATCGCCATGGTATGAGGTAGTTAACAAGTGGCCAGGCAGTGCTTGGTAGCCGCAGTTGACTGAGGAATAAAGTAAAAGGAGTTAGCCGAGGAGACTCATTTATAGCAATTACAGGGACCCCAAGAGGAAGCGGGGGCCAACTGTGTCGAGGACTTGGTAAGAGTGAAGATATTACCGGATAAGGATAGGAGTTTTTTAATTGGAGCAAGTGTGAAGGGCAAAGAAAGGGTAGAAATGTTGTTATTTCTTGTGCAAAATGTAAACGTGTTCACTTAGAGTCCGTATGAGGTGCCTGGGGTGGACCCCGAGTTCATAGTTCATAAGCTCAACGTGGATTCCTTGCATCCTCCCAAAAAGTAGAAGCCGAGGAGATCAGCTAAGGAGCACGTCAATGCTGTCGGGCAGGAGGTCAAGAGGTTGAGGGAAGCCGGGGCTATAAAAGAGATTTTCTTCCCGGAGTGGCTTGCAAATACCGTGGTGGTAAAAAGAAGAATGGCAAATGGAGGGTTTATGTTGACTTCATCGACATAAACTGAGCATGTCCAAAGGACCCATTTCCTGTGCCAAAGATTGATCAACTAGTAGACACCACCTACGGACACCCGAGGATGAGTTTTCTGGACGTTTTTCAAGGCTATCATCAGATCACTTTGGCTACCGAGGATCAGGAGAAGACGGCGTTTATTTCACCTGACGCTAACTATCATTATACCGTGATGCCATTTAGGTTGAAGAATGCTAGGGCCACGTATCAACGGATGATGACTAGAATGTTCAGAGACAATATCGGGCATACAGTTAAGGTGTACATTGATGATATGGTGGTGAAAAGCAAACGCGTAGTGCAGCACATCGATGATCTTAAAGAAGTGTTTGAAGTACTTCAACGGCACAGGTTACTTCTAAATGCCGATAAGTGCACTTTCGGAGTGGGAGCTGGCAAATTCCTAGGATATTTGATCACTAACCAAGGAATAGAAGTTAATCCCGACCAGATCGAAGCCGTAAAACGCCTCAAACCGCCGAGCAGTCCAAAGGAAGTCCAAGTACTGACCGCTTTTGAAGAAATGGAAGGGGTTCCAGTGGAGTGAGGAGTGCAACAGGGCTTTTCAAGAACTGAAAGAATATTTGATGCGAGCACCAATGATGACAGCTCTAGAACCTAGGGAGGATTTGTTCATGTATCTCTCAGTGTCAGAACATGCTGTGAGCGCTATGCTTTTGAAGGACCAAGGAGTACAACAGCCAGTATACTACATCAGTAAAACCCTAGTTGATGCCGTGATGAGGTACTTGCCCTTGGAGAAGTTGGTGTTAGCACTAGTGCACGCCACGCGGAAGCTACCCCATTACTTTCAAAATCACACCGTTTATGTATTGACCGAGTACTCTCTGTAGTCGCTATTGAAGATATCTGACTTCACGGGAAGGATAGCTAAGTGGGGAACTCGACTGGGTTCTTTTGATATTAGCTACAGGCCAAGAAGCCCGGTGAAGGGTCAGGTTCTCACTGATTTTGTTGCAGAGTTCTCCTCGAGAAGGGGAAAGGAGATGTTTTGCCCTGTAGAAGTAATCCCGTGGAAGGTATTTATGGACGATGTGTCCAGTGCATTAGGAGCCGAGGCAGGGATTGTGGTGATCACCCTAGAAGAAATAAAATTGGAACATTCCTTTAGGTTAGGTTTTAAGGCCTCCAACAACGAAGCTGAGTATAAGGCCTTGCTGGTCAGGTTGAGAGTTGTATCAAATCTAAGTGCTAAAGAGGTAGAGGTCTATTCAGATGCTCGACTGGTGGTCAATTAGGTACAGGGAAACTTTAAAGCCAAGGATCCTCGGATGGTGGAGTACTTATGGTTGGTAAAGCAGACTATGTACCGCTTTCTGAGCGTCAAATTGGTTCAGGTGGCAAAGGGGTAGAACCGGCACGCTGACTCTTTGGCCACATTGGCGTCATCATCAATTGAAGGAATTCCTCAGTTAATAAAAGTGGAGTTGGTGGCAGAGCCAAGTATCAGTGTAGGAGTAGGTGTCTCACTAGTGGCAATGGTTGAGCATGTTGGATGGACCCGATCATCAATTTCTTAGCCAAGGATCGAGTGCCGGCTGATGAGAAGAAAGCAAAAAAAGTGCACCGGACAGCTGCTCGATATTGGTTGTCTGCCAATCGTAAGCTATATCGAAGATCTTTTGATAGGCCTTAGCTACAGTGCTTGCACCCTAGCAAGATTGAGGAACTCCTAGTCGAGCTACATGACTGTGTGTGCAGCAGTCAAGTGGGGGGACATTCGTTGGCTCACTGGGCAATAACTCAAGGATTTTGGTGGCCATGAATGCAAAAGGATGCTAACGAGTATGCACTGAAATGTGAGCAATGTCAGAAGCATGCCCTTATGATCCACCAACTGGCAGGAAACTTAAATCCCATTAGTTTCCCCTAGCCCTTTGCACAGTGGGGGCTAGATATCATTGGTCCATTCCCTCGAGTAACAGGGAATCGGAGGTTTGTCCTAGTAGCTGTGGATTACTTTACCAAATAGGCAGAGGCAAAGGCACTAGCAAACATCCGGGATGTAGATGTTAAGAAGTTTGTATGGAGGAATATAGTGACGAGATTCGGGGTGCCAGAGTCCCGAGTGTCAGATAACAGGTTGCAGTTTAACAGCAAAGCTTTCCACAAGTTTTGTGGCAACCTCGGCATCACAAATCGGTATTCCACCCCAGCATATCCACAGAGCAACGGCCAAGCCTAGGCCACCAACAAGGCCATTGTGAACAGTTAGAAAAGGAGGTTAAAAGGTGCCAAGGGCAGGTGGGCAGAGGAGTTAACCAGTGTTCTATATGCATACCAAACTACCCCGAGAAGGTCCACGGGAGAAAGTTCTCCCTAACATATGGAGCGGAAGCAGTCATACCAACAGAGGTGAACTTATGCAGTGCTCGAGTTGCGGGATTTGGCCCCACCGAGAATTTGGATTTGATGATGAAACAGTTGAACCTGTTGGAAGAACGTGGGGAATCATCGACTATACAACTGGAAGAGTATTAGCAAAAACTTGCCCGGAGATACAACAAGAACGTGAGGAAAAGGGAGTTTAGAGCGGGAGATCTGGTACTTCGAAAGGTAGTGGGAAATACGCGGGACATCAACGTAGGGTAGTTAGCACCAACTTAGGAGGGGCCATATAGAGTTACCGCTATTGCAAGCGCAGGAGCATATTATTTGGAGGATTTGGACGGGAGACCTCTCCCCCAGCCATGGAATGCCCATAATCTGAAGAAATTCTACCACTAATTATCAGTGCACGGGGGTACATATTGAGAGTAATCTTATGTGTGCGTATTGTTAATTAATACAAAAGCTATGTTTATCCATGCAGGTGTATTCCTACTTATAACTGCGTCTTGATTGGCCTTGGCTTCTACTGGCTCGGCTACTTAGGTAGGGGCATCAGGCACTTCAATGGGCACATTGACTTTGCAGCTTTGAGATACACGCTCTACTGATTCATCCCGCACCAGTGCATGGTCCTCTGTGGTGGTATATCTGGGGCCGAGGTCCTGAGCTTCGCCAACAGTCAAGGATGATAGAAGGAAGTTGGTGTGCCTGACGTCAATATAGAAGAGGAGGGGACTATCTACTAGTAAGGCCTGGCTGAACGCCTACTAGGTGGTATACACGAGATCAACACCGAGTATCAGGTGGGATGCTCGGAGCTATCCGTCCGAGTGCACAAAGATCTCTGACCTCAGGACAAAATTGAAATCCTTCACATGCGTGACTCTCAGGTCCAGTTTAAGTCTTTTTCCTTCTACAGTAAATCAATATAAGAATTAGTTAGTCCATGTGCGAATAAACCAAACAAAAATGGTAAACATAAAACAAGTAAAAGCACTCTGTACCGACCAACTTCACGAGGTGAAAGAGGGCAAGGGAGTTCATCGGCAAACCAATTGCCTCTCACCCGGACAAATTCTCTCACCGAGTTTCTATTGGAATCGAGAAGGCACAATATGAGTTGTACCTGCATATCCCTAGTTTTCAAGTAATAATCAGATTTGATGTTGCAGCACAAACTATACATGTAGTTAATATCATGGTGATTTAGCTCTAGCCCAAATATTTGGTTTAACCTACTAACACAACTCACCACTCGGTAAAAGTTGGGGTGGAGTTGGTCGGGACACAAGCTGTAGAATCTAAGGGTACCTGTAATGAGAGGGTCTATGGGATATCTAACCCCACCCTCAAGAATGGCCATCAAAGGGAAAAAAGCTACATTTGGGCCAGCACGCCTTTGGAAGGTGATATTTCCTTCGTGACAATAGGCAATATCACCATCCTCAAGAACGCCCTAGGTTGCTCTAAAGGCAGCCAAAGGCACTCCAAGAGCAAGAAGGTAAGAGTAGCCCATTTTAAACTAAAAGAGTAAAGGAAAATTGAAAGGAAAGGGAAGAGTTTAGAGGACTTACTGAAGGTTCTAAGGGATGAATGATCTGGGCTAGAGAGTGTACGCTAAGGAAAACTACGCTTAAGGAAGGTGCTTGGCAGAGAGAAAACTCGAGAGGAGAGAATGTAAAAAGTGGAATGGGAAATAAGGAGGAAGTATTTACAGGAACCAAAGCATTTAATGAAAAAGAAGCAGGAAAAACCTTTCCAATCCCCCCAGGTAAGTCCCACACACATGGGCTCGGTTCATGAACCGTCAAACAGTTTGCGAACCAACGGTTAAGATTCTCGGGAGACCACTACCACCGCTTGATTGTCCTTGATTCATTCTCAGTATTCGGGCACGAATCAAGGGGGGGCTATTGGATGAGGATTGGGCCCCTAAACTCGCCTTCCTCGGGCCCAAGCCCCACAGCACATCATATGACCGTCCTCATTCTTGGACCTTAAGCCTCGGCCCAGATACCTCCGAGCCCAATTTGGTCCCAAAAACTGAAATAAGATTGCATTAGCTTGAACACCTCGAGCAGCCCCCCCCCCCCTCGATCATTTCTAACCTGGACAAGAGCGTTATTGCTCGGAGACGATCCGTGCCCAGCTGCCTAGCCGTTCCCTTGACAACATCACTGCCGAGCAAGCGACAGAAGTGGGAATAAGTTCCAATGCCACTCCCACCTTTCCCGACGAAGCATCCACTTTAAGATGATGGAATTGGACCCCCATTCGCACTAAGAAGGAGAAGTAATCATAGCTCCTCCACTCATCTTAGCTTATAAATAGGAGAACAGAATGAGGAAAGGGGGTTGGCAATTTTGGAGAGAACATGGAGGGAAGAGGGTAGTCACTCTGAGGAAGAAAATGAACGATTCTATGAGGTAAAGAGAAGGGTTTGAGTAAACAAGAGTGTATTTAGGCTGCCCAGCAAAGAATCACCCATGGTAGGAAACCCAAAGCCCACAATACAAATAGATTGTAAGCCCAATTAGAGGTTAAGCCCAACAACCCAATTTTGGGTACCCACAGGAATTAATTCTAATTGGTTAAAAAAATAAAATTAATTAAATAATTGTGTGATTAGTTGTTGGTTTTTGTTAGAAATGAGCTTGGTTGCGTAGGAATAAAATGGATAATCAGATAACAAGGGAATTGTTGATAATTAATTCTTTTTAGAATATTTATCTATCAGATAATTATTATTTTAAGGACCTTATTATCAAAACCAAAGTTAAGAATTGGGCTCGGCACTTGAGAGGGCCAATCGGCACTCTAGGAGTGCCGATTAGCACATGGCAAGTGCTGTTTGGCACAGCTTTAAGGCCTAGCCCAAAAATGTTTTGATCAAGATAAAACGCATCCATGTCAAATTTTTAGGGATAAGAACTCGACCTAATTTGTATCTGACCAAATCCAGCTTATTTTCTAAGCACCAAACCTCTATAAATAGGGAACAAAAATCAAAAATCAGGACATTTCTTTCTCTGACCCCTCTCTCCCCTTACGTTAAAGAAATTCTTGAAACTTTGCTTTAGGAATTTCTTTTCTGTTATAAAGCTTCACTTAAATCCTTAGAAATTCATTTTCATTGATCTCTAGGATAATTCTCTGCTTGTGGATTAAGTTCATGCAGGTCTAATTCTAACTTTGTTTCCATAACATGCTTTCATATATGCTTTAATTTCCATGGATGTGATGTTGTTTCTTTTATGTTTAGATAACCATGTTTCTCATATGTTATTATATGTTCTCCTTTGCTTTCAAAAAAATTTCACATGATTAATTGATAAGCATGCCTAGATCTAGGGTTGAAACTCTCCTTAAGATTTTAGATCTGCAATTTTTCTACATGTTTTTCAAAATTAAAATCAGATCTATAATTTTTCTCCATGTTTTTCTTAAACCAAAATTAGATCTGCAATTTTTCTCCATATTTTTCAAAAAGATTTGCATTTTTCTCTATTTTTTTTAAAAAAAAATTAAAACCAGATCTGTGTTTTATTTATAAATCTTATCAGTATTTTATTTATAAAATCTTATCAGTATTTTATTTATAAAATCTTATCTATATTTTATTTATAAAATCATATTTTTGTTTTTCCAAATAAAAATCTTGTCTGATTTTAATAAAAAAAATCAGATTTGCATTTTTTTTCAAATAAAAATCTGACCCCTTTTTCTAAGTAAAAAAACCAGATCTGTTTTTCTTTCATAAAATTGGTGTTTTCAAAGAAAAAAAAAATTTGTTTTTCCCCACATTTCTAGATCTGAATTTTTATTAAAAATCCATTCTTTTTCTTTTATGGAAACTCAAAATTAAATTTTTCATTAACCATTCTCATCAAAAAAATTTACACAAAATAAAGTGCAAATCTAAGGTTCTTAAGTAGCATTTTAACCCTATGTCTAGGATTTGATATGGCATGTGTTGTACATCATTAGATATTTTTTTATGTGTATTTAATGGTCATTTAAAGTATAGAAGACCAGACTCTGTCTGGGCAGGTGGGTGCCTAACACCTTTCCATCCTGTAATCTAGCCCGTGAACCTTAGAATTTTAAGTTGGCAGATTTAGTGTCTTATTTTTATTTTGGGTAGAATGTAACTAGGGAACAAAACTTTGTAATTTTCTTTTTATTAGATTGTACCTAGGAATCAAAGCAATGTAAAGTTTTTTTTTTTTTTTTTACCAAGATGTAAATTGTTTCTAATGAATAAAGATGCATATTGTTCAAGATATATTGTAAATTGTAAAGTTTTCTTATTTTACTTATAAAATAAGTGGCTGACTCCATAGAATCCTGAAAAGGGTAGGTGCCGCTGCATACACCCTTTTCTGAGAGCACCCAAGTTTTCAAATCCGGTCTCTCACACTGTATCTAAATAATAATAATAAAATGATTTTTTTTTTGCCAGATACTCTTCAAGTACAGTTGTACCAGTATCCGACCCATATATCGGATACATATCCAATATCGATACGATGGCAAATTTGTTGTATCAGTGCATCAGAGCATACACTGCGTTAGTGCTCATTCCTTCTTTTATTGAATACATTGATGGGCGAGTTAGACTCATCACCAGATCATACCAATCCACCAACCTTATTTTTACCATATTGATGCTTTTTAAAGACATGGCTATGTTTTAATGTAGAAAACTTAATTGTGTGGGAAAGTATCACGGTTGCTCTTGTACGGACTTTGCATGACACCATATAAGTGAACTAGTTCTCAAAATGGCTTATACAAAACACTATTTGCCATTAGATAAAATGGATTTTTAGCTATAGAGATTATCTAGAAGTAGATAACACGGACAAAATGGGCTTCTGCCCTTTTTGGGCAAATTAATTAGCCTTTTGCCCTTCTTCCCAAACTAAATAGGGAAATGCCCCTCTTTTGAAAATCGAGTTTCTCAAAATCGAGTTTTTTTTTTTAAAAAAAAAAATTTGGAGCCCTATAGTGACGTTTTTAAGGACTTATAGTGACATTTTAAGAACCTATAGTGACGTTTTATAACTTGATATCCATGAAATCGAGTTATAGGCAATTTTGTTGCCTATAACTCAATTTCATGGATATCAAGTTACAAAACGCCACTATAGGTCTTTATAAACGTCACTATAGGTCCTTGAAAACGTCATTATAGGGTTTAAATTGATTTTGAAAAACTCGATTTTCAAAAGAGGGGTATATCCCTATTTAGTTTGGGAAGAAGGGCAAAAAACTAATTAATTTGCCTGAAAAGGGCAGAAGCCCATTTTGTCCTAGATAACACTGTTTTTTATTCTTTTTCTTCCCTTGTAACCTCTCTCTCCCTCTCTCTCTCACACACACACCAAACCTATCGTGCTCGAATTCACAAGATTCTGCATCCTCAAAATTCCTGGAGTAGTACTCACAAGTTTTATAATCTTAGGTGATTCATGTTGTAACGAGTGGAAGGGTGAACCAACCACATCACTAGGAGTTAGAAATTTTTGCAGTATTAACCTTGATCAAATTCTCAATATCACAGAATATAAATAGCAATTTTGTCATTTGACAAGGTAGCATCAAGCCATGTTAGTCTCAGTTTTGAGCTCATTCTCACAGTTGTGAAACAAACCGTCCACAACCAAAATTGTATTGAGCAAGTTTTTGTACCTTCAAGGAAGGTGAGAAGCTGGATGAGAACCCGGTGTGTGTGAGAGTGAAGGGCAAAATAGAAACATTAGCTCTTTATGTTAGAATGTGCCTAAAATTCCTATTAAAATAATATATATATATGCCTAAATCATTTCTAATGCTCCACTACTTGATAGATTTTTTTACACGCACACACATCATATGAACTACGGAGTATGGAGTCTTATGGACTATACTGCAATGTAGTTATGTACACTCCAAACATGCTTGCACTTTTATTCATATGCACGCTGACTAAATGTCTCTCACAAACACAAATACATGGTGTAAGTCCTATAAAAAAAAATGGAGTAAGAGCATCTCCAAGAACCTTTTCATTTTCTCACCCAAATTTTTAAAAAATAAACTAACTTCCTCCAACAGCTTCTCTATCAATTTTTTACTTCATTTAAATGTTTTATTCCTATTATTATAATTTTCATTTCAAAATCATTTACTTATCTCTCCCCTCATTCAACACCGAGAGACCTACCATCCGTATCGGCATTCTTGCCACACAATGCTGCCTTGTCTTAGAGGCCCTCAACAAAAAGAGATAGAAGTCTTCAAACTAGTTTGAAAAAAAACTTTGTTCCTTGACAAAACCTCCATTGTTGTAGTTCCTTCCACCGGTCATAAGGTCCATGTTGGGTCAAATCAACATCTCTATCATATATGTATTTTTGTTCTTCCACACTTAGGTTTTACGTTGTGTGTTGTGTCTGTATAGAATTGTGTTTTGCGTCTTGATTTTGCATCTGCCTCTTGAATTGAGCCCGGTAAGCTTTGAAGAGGAGGTGAGGCTGGTGAGCTGAATATATTTTTTTTGTTAGTTCAATATTTTACTTTCAAAAGTTTTTACAGTTCTGATTCTTCTGAAGAGTGCTATAAAGTATAAACATGGGAAAAAATAGTTTAAAAAGCATACTAAACAAATAAATAATTAGTTATCACTGTTGTATCAAGGAACCTTTTTGCTATAAACTCTGTTCCTAAACAAAACCTCCATTGTTGTAGTTCCTTCCACCGCCAAGGTCATGAGGTCCATATTGGGTCAAATCAACATCTCTATCATACATATTTTTTGTTCTTCCACACTTGGGTTTTACGTTGTGTGTTGTGTTTGTATAGAATTGTGTTTTGCGTCTTGATTTTGCATCTGCCTCTTGAGCCCGGTAAGCTTTGAAGAGGAGGTGAGCTGAATTTTTTTTTTTTTTTTTTTTTTTGTTAGTTCAATATTTTACTTTCAAAAGTTTTTACAGTTCTGAAGAGTGCTATAAAGTATAAATATGGGAAAAAATAGTTTACAAAGCATACTAAACAAATAAATAATTAGTTATAACTTCCGGGAGGCGAATCAATGCGCAGATGCGCTTGCTAGATTTGGAGGAAGCTCTATCTCCTCTTCTGTTGTTTTTTTTGTATCCACCGCATGTGGTGGTTGAGCCTCTCTTTGCTGATAAGGAGGCTGTTAGTTGTAACAGACTAGTGTTCTCTTAGTTTTTTAAATATAATTCAGGGTTACCAAAAAAAAAATATTAGTTATAACTGTTGTATCAAGGAACCTTTTTACTATGTCACTCGTGTTCCCACTAGTTACAGAGAAACCTAGATCAAAATAGATAAGGTCTACCCCCAAACTTGTATTCTTTAGGCGACTCATTCAATCTACAACCGTATCCACATTCATATACATAATAAAATGCAGTGTCTTACATGTTGCATGTATCTTCAAATGGCGCCTTAAACATAGCATGTATACCTTGCATGTGTATCTTCAACTATGCTCTCAACTGCTTAATCATAGCGCTCTAAGGTAGTATCGTAATAGCAATCATTGTGATGGTATCCACATTAACAAGGACAAACTAAATGCAGCAAACTTGAGTATCAAATGCTACTTTCATGAATACCACCAGCAGTCCGGCATGATTTTAGGACACAGGTTTCAATTTGCTAGAAATTCAATAGTTCTATTTTTTCTTATCTAGGTAGTGAACTTATATTTTTCTCCATAAGAGTCAAACCCATTACAACTAGAGTCTTGGAAAAAGAGGTTATACAACATACTTGCGAGCCAAACAAAGG